>NW_027311118.1:0-35354 GCF_047496795.1 Chiloscyllium punctatum | reverse complement strand
CCCTCCCCCACAAACACACCGAGCTATCACCCCCCCCAAACACACCGAGCTATCACCCCCCCCCAAAACACACCGAGCTATCCCCCCACCCAACAAACACACCGAGCTATCACCCCCCCCAAACACACCGAGCTATCCCCCCCCCACAAACACACCGAGCTATCACCCCCCCCAAACACACCGAGCTATCACCCCCAAACACACCGAGCTATCCCCCCCCCACAAACACACCGAGCTATCCCCCCCCCCACAAACACACCGAGCTATCACCCCCCCCAAACACACGGAGCTATCCCCACCCCCCCCAACACACCGAGCTATCCCCCCCCCAAACACAGCGAGCTATCCCCCCCCAAACACACCGAGCTATCACCCCCCCCCACAAACACACCGAGCTATCACCCCCCCCCACAAACACACCGAGCTATCCCCCCCCCAAACACACCGAGCTATCCCCCCCCACAAACACACCGAGCTATCACCCCCCCCCACAAACACACCGAGCTATCCCCCCCCCCTATACACACCGAGCTATCCCCCCCCCCACAAACACACCGAGCTATCCCCCCCCCCACAAACACACCGAGCTATCCCCCCCCCACAAACACACCGAGCTATCCCCACCCCCACAAACACACCGAGCTATCACCCCCCAAACACACCGAGCTATCCCCCCCCCCAAACACACCAAGCTATCCCCCCCCAAACACACCAAGCTATCCCCCCCCCACAAACACACCGAGCTATCCCCCCCCCCAAACACACCGAGCTATTCCCCCCCCCAAACACACCGAGCTATCCCCCCCCAAACACACCGAGCTATCCCCCCCCACAAACACACCGAGCTATCCCCCCCCAAACACACCGAGCTATCCCCCCCCCAAACACACCGAGCTATTCCCCCCCCCCAAACACACCGAGCTATCCCCCCCCCCAAACACACCGAGCTATCACCCCCCCCAAACACACCGAGCTATCCCCCCCCAAACACACCGAGCTATCACCCCCCAAACACACCGAGCTATCCCCCCCCAAACACACCGAGCTATCACCCCCCCCAAACACACCGAGCTACCCCCCCCAAACACACCGAGCTATCCCCCCCCCAAACACACCGAGCTATCACCCCCCCCCAAACACACCGAGCTACCCCCCCCCAAACACACCGAGCTATCCCCCCCCCAAACACACCGAGCTATCACCCCCCCCAAACACACCGAGCTATCACCCCCCCAAACACACCGAGCTATCACCCCCCCAAACACACCGAGCTATCCCCCCCCCCAAACACACCGAGCTATCACCCCCCCCAAACACACCGAGCTACCCCCCCCCAAACACACCGAGCTATCACCCCCCAAACACACCGAGCTATCACCCCCCCAAACACACCGAGCTATCCCCCCCCCAAACACACCGAGCTATCCCCCCCACCAAACACACCGAGCTATCCCCCCCACAAACACACCGAGCTATCCCCCCCACCAAACACACCGAGCTATCCCCCCACCCCCCACCAAACACACCGAGCTATCCCCCCCCAAACACACCGAGCTGTCCGCCCCCCCCAAACACACCGAGCTATCCCCCACCCCCCACCAAACACACCGAGCTATCCCCCCCAAACACACCGAGCTATCCGCCCCCCCCAAACACACCGAGCTATCCCCCACCCCCCACCAAACACACCGAGCTATCCGCCCCCCCCAAACACACCGAGCTATCCCCCACCCCCCACCAAACACACCGAGCTATCCGCCCCCCCCAAACACACCGAGCTATCCCCCCCCAAACACACCGAGCTATCACCCACCCCCTCACACACCGAGCTATCCCCCCTCCCCCCAAACACACCGAGCTATCCACCACCCCCCCAAACACACCGAGCTATCCCCCCCCCCCAAACACACCGAGCTATCCCCCCTCCCCCCAAACACACCGAGCTATCCCCCCCACAAACACACCGAGCTACCTCCCCCCCCAAACACACCGAGCTATCCCCCCCCAAACACACCGAGCTATCCCCCCCCCAAACACACCGAGCTATCCCCCCCCCTAAACACACTGAGCTATCCCCCCTCCAAACACACCGACCTATCCCCACCAAACACACCGAGCTATCACCCCCCCAAACACACTGAGCTATCCCCCCACCCCCCAAACACACCGAGCTATCCCCCCCACCCCCCAAACACACCGAGCTATCCCCCCCACCAAACACACTGAGCTATCACCCCCCCCAAACACCGAGCTATCACCCACCCCCTCACACACCGAGCTATCCCCCCTCCCCCCAAACACACCGAGCTATCCACCACCCCCCCCACACACACCGAGCTATCCCTCCCCCAAACACACCGAGCTATCCCCCCTCCCCCCAAACACACCGAGCTACCTCCCCCAAACACACCGAGCTACCTCCCCCAAACACACCGAGCTATCCCCCCCCCAAACACACCGAGCTATCCCCCCCCTAAACACACTGAGCTATCCCCCCCCAAAACACACCGAGCTATCCCCCCCCAAACACACCGAGCTATCCCCCCCACCAAACACACCAAGCTATCCCCCCCCCCAAACACACCGAGCTATCCCCACCCCCAAACACACCGAGCTATACCCCCCCCAAACACACCGAGCTATCCCCCCCCAAACACACCGAGCTATCCCCCACCCACCCAAACACACCGAGCTATCCCCCCCAAACACACCGAGCTATCACCCCCCAAACACACCGAGCTATCCCACCCCCCACCAAACACACCGAGCTATCCCCCACCCCCCACCAAACACACCGAGCTATACCCCACCCCCCCCTAAACACACCGAGCTATCCCCCACCCCCCCCCAAACACACCGAGCTATCCCCCACCCCCCCTAAACACACCGAGCTATCCCCCACCCCCCCACCAAACACACCGAGCTATACCCCACCCCCCCCTAAACACACCGAGCTATCCCCCACCCCCCCACCAAACACACCGAGCTATCCCCCACCCACACCCCCAAACACACCGAGCTATCCCCCCCCAAACACACCGAGCTATCCCCCCCCCAAACACACCGAGCTATCCCCCCCCCAAACACACCGAGCTATCCCCACCCCCAAACACACCGAGCTATACCCCCCCCAAACACACCGAGCTATCCCCCCCCCAAACACACCGAGCTATCCCCCACCCACCCAAACACACCGAGCTATCCCCCCCAAACACACCGAGCTATCACCCCCCAAACACACCGAGCTATCCCACCCCCCAAACACACCGAGCTATCCCCCACCCCCCACCAAACACACCGAGCTATACCCCACCCCCCCCTAAACACACCGAGCTATCCCCCAACCCCCCCAAACACACCGAGCTATCCCCCACCCCCCCCAAACACACCGAGCTATCCCCCACCCCCCCACCAAAAACACCGAGCTATCCCCCACCCCCCCTAAACACACCGAGCTATCCCCCACCCCCCCACCAAACACACCGAGCTATCCCCCACCCCCACCCCCAAACACACCGAGCTATCCCCCCCAAACACACCGAGCTATCACCCCCAAACACACCGAGCTATCACCCCCAAACACACCGAGCTATCCCCCTCCCACAAACACACCGAGCTATCCCCCCCCGACAAACACACCGAGCTATCCCCCCCCCCAAACACACCGAGCTATCCCCCCCCCACAAACACACCGAGCTATCCCCCCCCCAAACACACCGAGCTATCACCCCCAAACACACCGAGCTATCCCCCCCCCACAAACACACCGAGCTATCACCCCCCCCAAACACACCGAGCTATCACCCCCAAACACACCGAGCTATCACCCCAAAACACACCGAGCTATCCCCCCCCCCCAAACACACCGAGCTATCACCCCCCCAAACACACCGAGCTATCCCCCCCCCACAAACACACCGAGCTATCACCCCCCCAAACACACCGAGCTATCCCCCCCCCACAAACACACCGAGCTATCACCCCCCCCCAAACACACCGAGCTATCACCCCCAAACACACCGAGCTATCCCCCCCCCCACAAACACACCGAGCTATCCCCCCCCCACAAACACACCGAGCTATCACCCCCCCCAAACACACCGAGCTATCCCCCACCCCCCCCAACACACCGAGCTATCCCCCCCCCAAACACACCGAGCTATCCCCCCCCAAACACACCGAGCTATCACCCCCCCCCACAAACACACCGAGCTATCCCCCCCCCAAACACACCGAGCTATCCCCCCCACAAACACACCGAGCTATCACCCCCCCCCCACAAACACACCGAGCTATCCCCCCCCTATACACACCGAGCTATCCCCCCCCCACAAACACACCGAGCTATCCCCCCCCCACAAACACACCGAGCTATCCCCCCCCCACAAACACACCGAGCTATCCCCACCCCCACAAACACACCGAGCTATCACCCCCAAACACACCGAGCTATCCCCCCCCCCAAACACACCAAGCTATCCCCCCCCAAACACACCAAGCTATCCCCCCCCCACAAACACACCGAGCTATCCCCCCCCCAAACACACCGAGCTATCCCCCCCCAAACACACCGAGCTATTCCCCCCCCCAAACACACCGAGCTATCCCCCCCCCAAACACACCGAGCTATCCCCCCCCCCACAAACACACCGAGCTATCCCCCCCCCAAACACACCGAGCTATCCCCCCCCCAAACACACCGAGCTATTCCCCCCCCCCAAACACACCGAGCTATCCCCCCCCCAAACACACCGAGCTACCCCCCCCAAACACACCGAGCTATCACCCCCCAAACACACCGAGCTATCACCCCCCCAAACACACCGAGCTATCCCCCCCCCAAACACACCGAGCTATCCCCCCCCACAAACACACCGAGCTATCCCCCCCACCAAACACACCGAGCTATCCCCCACCCCCCACCAAACACACCGAGCTATCCCCCCCCCAAACACACCGAGCTGTCCGCCCCCCCCAAACACACCGAGCTATCCCCCACCCCCCACCAAACACACCGAGCTATCCCCCCCAAACACACCGAGCTATCCGCCCCCCCCAAACACACCGAGCTATCACCCCCCCAAACACACCGAGCTATCCCCCACCCCCCACCAAACACACCGAGCTATCCCCCCCCCAAACACACCGAGCTATCCCCCCCAAACACACCGAGCTATCCCCCACCCCCCACCAAACACACCGAGCTATCCGCCCCCCCCAAACACACCGAGCTATCCCCCGCAAACACACCGACCTATCCCCCACCCCCCACCAAACACACCGAGCTATCACCCCCCCAAACACACTGAGCTATCCCCCCACCCCCCAAACACACCGAGCTATCCCCCCACCCCCCAAACACACCGAGCTATCCCCCCCACCAAACACACTGAGCTATCACCCCCCCCAAACACACCGAGCTATCACCCACCCCCTCACACACCGAGCTATCCCCCCTCCCCCCAAACACACCGAGCTATCCACCACCCCCCCCAAACACACCGAGCTATCCCCCCCCCCAAACACACCGAGCTATCCCCCCTCCCCCCAAACACACCGAGCTATCCCCCCCACAAACACACCGAGCTACCTCCCCCCCCCAAACACACCGAGCTATCCCCCCCCAAACACACCGAGCTATCCCCCCCCCAAACACACCGAGCTATCCCCCCCCTAAACACACTGAGCTATCCCCCCCCAAAACACACCGAGCTATCCCCCCCAAACACACCGAGCTATCCCCCCCCCCAAACACACCGAGCTATCCCCCCCCCAAACACACCGAGCTATCCCCACCCCCAAACACACCGAGCTATACCCCCCCCAAACACACCGAGCTATCCCCCCCCAAACACACCGAGCTATCCCCCACCCACCCAAACACACCGAGCTATCCCCCCCAAACACACCGAGCTATCACCCCCCAAACACACCGAGCTATCCCACCCCCCACCAAACACACCGAGCTATCCCCCACCCCCCACCAAACACACCGAGCTATACCCCACCCCCCCCTAAACACACCGAGCTATCCCCCACCCCCCCCAAACACACCGAGCTATCCCCCACCCCCCCTAAACACACCGAGCTATCCCCCACCCCCCCACCAAACACACCGAGCTATACCCCACCCCCCCCTAAACACACCGAGCTATCCCCCACCCCCCCACCAAACACACCGAGCTATCCCCCACCCACACCCCCAAACACACCGAGCTATCCCCCCCCAAACACACCGAGCTATCCCCCCCCCAAACACACCGAGCTATCCCCCCCCCAAACACACCGAGCTATCCCCACCCCCAAACACACCGAGCTATACCCCCCACAAACACACCGAGCTATCCCCCCCCCAAACACACCGAGCTATCCCCCACCCACCCAAACACACCGAGCTATCCCCCCCAAACACACCGAGCTATCACCCCCCAAACACACCGAGCTATCCCACCCCCCAAACACACCGAGCTATCCCCCACCCCCCACCAAACACACCGAGCTATACCCCACCCCCCCTAAACACACCGAGCTATCCCCCAACCCCCCCAAACACACCGAGCTATCCCCCACCCCCCCCAAACACACCGAGCTATCCCCCACCCCCCCACCAAAAACACCGAGCTATCCCCCACCCCCCCCTAAACACACCGAGCTATCCCCCACCCCCCCACCAAACACACCGAGCTATCCCCCACCCCCACCCCCAAACACACCGAGCTATCCCCCACTCCCCCCAAACACACCGAGCTATCCCCCACCCCCTCCAAACACTCCGAGCTATTCCCCCCCCCAAACACACCGAGCTATCCCCCACCCCCCCTAAACACACCGAGCTATCCCCCCCCCCAAACACACCGAGCTATCCCCCACCCCCACCCCCAAACACACCGAGCTATCCCCCACCCCCAAACACACCGAGCTATTCCCCCCTCCTCCCAAACACACCGAGCTATCCCCCCTCCCCCCAAACACACCGAGCTATCCCCCCCCTAAACACACCGAGCTATCCCCCCCCCCAAACACACCGAGCTATCCCCCCCCAAACACACCGAGCTATCCCCCTCCTAAACACACCGAGCTATCCCCCCCACACAAACACACCGAGCTATCCCCCACCCCCACTAAACACACCGAGCTATCCCCCCCCCCAAACACACCGAGCTATCCCCCACAAACACACCGAGCTATTCCCCCCCCCCAAAAACGCCGATCTAACCCCCCCCAAACACACCGAGCTATCCCCCCCCCCCAAACACACCGAGCTATCCCCCCCCCAACACACCGAGCTATCCCCCCCTAACACACCGAGCTATCCCCCCCCAAACACACCGAGCTATTCCCCCCCCCAAACACACCGAGCTATCCCCCCCCAAACACACCGAGCTATCCCCCCCCAAACACACCGAGCTATCACCCCCAAACACACCGAGCTATCCCCAACCCCCCCCCAAACACACCGAGCTATCCCCCCCCAAACACACCGAGCTATCCCCCCCCAAACACACCGAGCTATCCCCCACCCCCCCCAACACACCGAGCTATCCCCCCCAAACACACCGAGCTATCCCCCCCCCAAACACACCGAGCTATCCCCCCCCAAACACACCGAGCTATCCCCCACCCCCCCGAAACACACCGAGCTATCCCCCCCCTAAACACACCGAGCTATCCCCCCCCAAACACACCGAGCTATCCCCCACCCCCCACAAACACACCGAGCTATCACCCACCCCCACCCCCAAACACACCGAGCTATTCCCCCCTCCTCCCAAACACACCGAGCAATCCCCCCTCCCCCCAAACACACCGAGCTATCCCCCCTCCCCCCAAACACACCGAGCTATCCCCCCCCTAAACACACCGAGCTATCCCCCCCCCAAACACACCAAGCTATCCCCCCCAAACACACCGAGCTATCCGCCCCCCCCCAAACACACCGAGCTATCCCCCACCCCCCACCAAACACACCGAGCTATCCCCCCCCCAAACACACCGAGCTATCCGCCCCCCCCAAACACACCGAGCTATCCCCCCCAAACACACCGAGCTATCCCCCACCCCCCACCAAACACACCGAGCTATCACCCCCCCAAACACACTGAGCTATCCCCCCAACCCCCAAACACACCGAGCTATCCCCCCACCCCCCAAACACACCGAGCTATCCCCCCCCAAACACACCGAGCTATCCCCCCACCCCCCAAACACACCGAGCTATCACCCCCCCAAACACACCGAGCTATCCCCCCACCCCCCAAACACACCGAGCTATCCCCCCACCCCCCAAACACACCGAGCTATCCCCCCCACCAAACACACTGAGCTATCACCCCCCCCAAACACACCGAGCTATCACCCACCCCCTCACACACCGAGCTATCCCCCCTCCCCCCAAACACACCGAGCTATCCACCACCCCCCCAAACACACCGAGCTATCCCCCCCCCAAACACACCGAGCTATCCCCCCTCCCCCCAAACACACCGAGCTATCCCCCCCACAAACACACTGAGCTATCTCCCCCCCCAAACACACCGAGCTATCCCCCCCCCAAACACACCGAGCTATCCCCCCCCTAAACACACTGAGCTATCCCCCCCCAAAACACACCGAGCTATCCCCCCCCAAACACACCGAGCTATCCCCCCCCCAAACACACCGAGCTATCCCCCCCCCAAACACACCGAGCTATCCCCACCCCCAAACACACCGAGCTATACCCCCCCCAAACACACCGAGCTATCCCCCCCCCAAACACACCGAGCTATCCCCCACCCACCCAAACACACCGAGCTATCCCCCCCAAACACACCGAGCTATCACCCCCCAAACACACCGAGCTATCCCACCCCCCAAACACACCGAGCTATCCCCCACCCCCCACCAAACACACCGAGCTATACCCCACCCCCCCTAAACACACCGAGCTATCCCCCACCCCCCCCCCAAACACACCGAGCTATCCCCCACCCCCCCCTAAACACACCGAGCTATCCCCCACCCCCCCCACCAAACACACCGAGCTATCCCCCACCCCCCCCAAACACACCGAGCTATCCCCTCCCAAACACACCAAGCTATCCCCCCCCCCACAAACACACCGAGCTATCCCCCCCCCCAAACACACCGAGCTATCCCCCCCCAAACACACCGAGCTATTCCCCCCCCCAAACACACCGAGCTATCCCCCCCCCAAACACACCGAGCTATCCCCCCCTAAACACACCGAGCTATCCCCCCCCCCACAAACACACCGAGCTATCCCCCCCCAAACACACCGAGCTATCCCCCCCCCAAACACACCGAGCTATTCCCCCCCCCCAAACACACCGAGCTATCCCCCCCCCAAACACGCCGAGCTACCCCCCCCAAACACACCGAGCTATCACCCCCCAAACACACCGAGCTATCCCCCCCCCCAAACACACCGAGCTACCCCCCCCAAACACACCGAGCTATCACCCCCCAAACACACCGAGCTATCACCCCCCAAACACACCGAGCTATCCCCCCCCCCAAACACGCCGAGCTACCCCCCCCAAACACACCGAGCTATCACCCCCCAAACACACCGAGCTATCCCCCCCCCCAAACACACCGAGCTACCCCCCCCAAACACACTGAGCTATCACCCCCCCCAAACACACCGAGCTATCACCCACCCCCTCACACACCGAGCTATCCCCCCTCCCCCCAAACACACCGAGCTATCCACCACCCCCCCCAAACACACCGAGCTATCCCCCCCCCCAAACACACCGAGCTATCCCCCCTCCCCCCAAACACACCGAGCTATCCCCCCCACAAACACACCGAGCTACCTCCCCCCCCCAAACACACCGAGCTATCCCCCCCCAAACACACCGAGCTATCCCCCCCCCAAACACACCGAGCTATCCCCCCCCTAAACACACTGAGCTATCCCCCCCCAAAACACACCGAGCTATCCCCCCCAAACACACCGAGCTATCCCCCCCCCAAACACACCGAGCTATCCCCCCCCCAAACACACCGAGCTATCCCCACCCCCAAACACACCGAGCTATACCCCCCCCAAACACACCGAGCTATCCCCCCCCAAACACACCGAGCTATCCCCCACCCACCCAAACACACCGAGCTATCCCCCCCAAACACACCGAGCTATCACCCCCCAAACACACCGAGCTATCCCACCCCCCACCAAACACACCGAGCTATCCCCCACCCCCCACCAAACACACCGAGCTATACCCCACCCCCCCCTAAACACACCGAGCTATCCCCCACCCCCCCCAAACACACCGAGCTATCCCCCACCCCCCCTAAACACACCGAGCTATCCCCCACCCCCCCACCAAACACACCGAGCTATACCCCACCCCCCCCTAAACACACCGAGCTATCCCCCACCCCCCCACCAAACACACCGAGCTATCCCCCACCCACACCCCCAAACACACCGAGCTATCCCCCCCCAAACACACCGAGCTATCCCCCCCCCAAACACACCGAGCTATCCCCCCCCCAAACACACCGAGCTATCCCCACCCCCAAACACACCGAGCTATACCCCCCACAAACACACCGAGCTATCCCCCCCCCAAACACACCGAGCTATCCCCCACCCACCCAAACACACCGAGCTATCCCCCCCAAACACACCGAGCTATCACCCCCCAAACACACCGAGCTATCCCACCCCCCAAACACACCGAGCTATCCCCCACCCCCCACCAAACACACCGAGCTATACCCCACCCCCCCTAAACACACCGAGCTATCCCCCAACCCCCCCAAACACACCGAGCTATCCCCCACCCCCCCCAAACACACCGAGCTATCCCCCACCCCCCCACCAAAAACACCGAGCTATCCCCCACCCCCCCCTAAACACACCGAGCTATCCCCCACCCCCCCACCAAACACACCGAGCTATCCCCCACCCCCACCCCCAAACACACCGAGCTATCCCCCACTCCCCCCAAACACACCGAGCTATCCCCCACCCCCTCCAAACACTCCGAGCTATTCCCCCCCCCAAACACACCGAGCTATCCCCCACCCCCCCTAAACACACCGAGCTATCCCCCCCCCCAAACACACCGAGCTATCCCCCACCCCCACCCCCAAACACACCGAGCTATCCCCCACCCCCAAACACACCGAGCTATTCCCCCCTCCTCCCAAACACACCGAGCTATCCCCCCTCCCCCCAAACACACCGAGCTATCCCCCCCCTAAACACACCGAGCTATCCCCCCCCCCAAACACACCGAGCTATCCCCCCCCAAACACACCGAGCTATCCCCCTCCTAAACACACCGAGCTATCCCCCCCACACAAACACACCGAGCTATCCCCCACCCCCACTAAACACACCGAGCTATCCCCCCCCCCAAACACACCGAGCTATCCCCCACAAACACACCGAGCTATTCCCCCCCCCCAAAAACGCCGATCTAACCCCCCCCAAACACACCGAGCTATCCCCCCCCCCCCAAACACACCGAGCTATCCCCCCCCCAACACACCGAGCTATCCCCCCCTAACACACCGAGCTATCCCCCCCCAAACACACCGAGCTATTCCCCCCCCCAAACACACCGAGCTATCCCCCCCCAAACACACCGAGCTATCCCCCCCCAAACACACCGAGCTATCACCCCCAAACACACCGAGCTATCCCCAACCCCCCCCCAAACACACCGAGCTATCCCCCCCCAAACACACCGAGCTATCCCCCCCCAAACACACCGAGCTATCCCCCACCCCCCCCAACACACCGAGCTATCCCCCCCAAACACACCGAGCTATCCCCCCCCCAAACACACCGAGCTATCCCCCCCCAAACACACCGAGCTATCCCCCACCCCCCCGAAACACACCGAGCTATCCCCCCCCTAAACACACCGAGCTATCCCCCCCCAAACACACCGAGCTATCCCCCACCCCCCACAAACACACCGAGCTATCACCCACCCCCACCCCCAAACACACCGAGCTATTCCCCCCTCCTCCCAAACACACCGAGCAATCCCCCCTCCCCCCAAACACACCGAGCTATCCCCCCTCCCCCCAAACACACCGAGCTATCCCCCCCCTAAACACACCGAGCTATCCCCCCCCCAAACACACCAAGCTATCCCCCCCAAACACACCGAGCTATCCGCCCCCCCCCAAACACACCGAGCTATCCCCCACCCCCCACCAAACACACCGAGCTATCCCCCCCCCAAACACACCGAGCTATCCGCCCCCCCCAAACACACCGAGCTATCCCCCCCAAACACACCGAGCTATCCCCCACCCCCCACCAAACACACCGAGCTATCACCCCCCCAAACACACTGAGCTATCCCCCCAACCCCCAAACACACCGAGCTATCCCCCCACCCCCCAAACACACCGAGCTATCCCCCCCCAAACACACCGAGCTATCCCCCCACCCCCCAAACACACCGAGCTATCACCCCCCCAAACACACCGAGCTATCCCCCCACCCCCCAAACACACCGAGCTATCCCCCCACCCCCCAAACACACCGAGCTATCCCCCCCACCAAACACACTGAGCTATCACCCCCCCCAAACACACCGAGCTATCACCCACCCCCTCACACACCGAGCTATCCCCCCTCCCCCCAAACACACCGAGCTATCCACCACCCCCCCAAACACACCGAGCTATCCCCCCCCCAAACACACCGAGCTATCCCCCCTCCCCCCAAACACACCGAGCTATCCCCCCCACAAACACACTGAGCTATCTCCCCCCCCAAACACACCGAGCTATCCCCCCCCCAAACACACCGAGCTATCCCCCCCCTAAACACACTGAGCTATCCCCCCCCAAAACACACCGAGCTATCCCCCCCCAAACACACCGAGCTATCCCCCCCCCAAACACACCGAGCTATCCCCCCCCCAAACACACCGAGCTATCCCCACCCCCAAACACACCGAGCTATACCCCCCCCAAACACACCGAGCTATCCCCCCCCCAAACACACCGAGCTATCCCCCACCCACCCAAACACACCGAGCTATCCCCCCCAAACACACCGAGCTATCACCCCCCAAACACACCGAGCTATCCCACCCCCCAAACACACCGAGCTATCCCCCACCCCCCACCAAACACACCGAGCTATACCCCACCCCCCCTAAACACACCGAGCTATCCCCCACCCCCCCCCCAAACACACCGAGCTATCCCCCACCCCCCCCTAAACACACCGAGCTATCCCCCACCCCCCCACCAAACACACCGAGCTATCCCCCACCCCCCCCAAACACACCGAGCTATCCCCTCCCAAACACACCAAGCTATCCCCCCCCCCACAAACACACCGAGCTATCCCCCCCCCCAAACACACCGAGCTATCCCCCCCCAAACACACCGAGCTATTCCCCCCCCCAAACACACCGAGCTATCCCCCCCCCAAACACACCGAGCTATCCCCCCCTAAACACACCGAGCTATCCCCCCCCCCACAAACACACCGAGCTATCCCCCCCCAAACACACCGAGCTATCCCCCCCCCAAACACACCGAGCTATTCCCCCCCCCCAAACACACCGAGCTATCCCCCCCCCAAACACGCCGAGCTACCCCCCCCAAACACACCGAGCTATCACCCCCCAAACACACCGAGCTATCCCCCCCCCCAAACACACCGAGCTACCCCCCCCAAACACACCGAGCTATCACCCCCCAAACACACCGAGCTATCACCCCCCAAACACACCGAGCTATCCCCCCCCCCAAACACGCCGAGCTACCCCCCCCAAACACACCGAGCTATCACCCCCCAAACACACCGAGCTATCCCCCCCCCCAAACACACCGAGCTACCCCCCCCAAACACACCGAGCTATCACCCCCCAAACACACCGAGCTATCACCCCCCAAACACACCGAGCTATCCCCCCCCCAAACACACCGAGCTATCCCCCCCCACAAACACACCGAGCTATCCCCCCCCCCAAACACACCGAGCTATCCCCTCCACCAAACACACTGAGCTATCCCCCCCCACCAAACACACCGAGCTATCCCCCACCCCCCACCAAACACACCGAGCTATCCCCCCCCCAAACACACCGAGCTATCCGCCCCCCCCAAACACACCGAGCTATCCCCCACCCCCCCCTAAACACACCGAGCTATCCCCCACCCCCCCACCAAACACACCGAGCTATCCCCCACCCACACCCCCAAACACACCGAGCTATCCCCCCCCAAACACACCGAGCTATCCCCCCCCAAACACACCGAGCTATCCCCCCCCCAAACACACCGAGCT
The DNA here is from genome assembly GCF_047496795.1 of Chiloscyllium punctatum. Taxonomy (NCBI): domain Eukaryota; kingdom Metazoa; phylum Chordata; class Chondrichthyes; order Orectolobiformes; family Hemiscylliidae; genus Chiloscyllium; species Chiloscyllium punctatum. Next base: position 21,067 of record NW_027311118.1, on the reverse strand, counting down.
ATCTCCCCCCCAAACACACCGAGCTATCCCCACCCCCAAACACACCGAGCTATACCCCCCCCCAAACACACCGAGCTATCCCCCCCCCAAACACACCGAGCTATCCCCCACCCACCCAAACACACCGAGCTATCCCCCCCAAACACACCGAGCTATCACCCCCCAAACACACCGAGCTATCCCACCCCCCAAACACACCGAGCTATCCCCCACCCCCCACCAAACACACCGAGCTATACCCCACCCCCCCAAACACACCGAGCTATCCCCCACCCCCCCCTAAACACACCGAGCTATCCCCCCTCCCCCCAAACACACCGAGCTATCCACCACCCCCCCCAAACACACCGAGCTATCCCCCCCCCCAAACACACCGAGCTATCCCCCCTCCCCCCAAACACACCGAGCTATCCCCCCCACAAACACACCGAGCTACCTCCCCCCCCCAAACACACCGAGCTATCCCCCCCCAAACACACCGAGCTATCCCCCCCCCAAACACACCGAGCTATCCCCCCCCTAAACACACTGAGCTATCCCCCCCCAAAACACACCGAGCTATCCCCCCCAAACACACCGAGCTATCCCCCCCCCCAAACACACCGAGCTATCCCCCCCCCAAACACACCGAGCTATCCCCACCCCCAAACACACCGAGCTATACCCCCCCCAAACACACCGAGCTATCCCCCCCCAAACACACCGAGCTATCCCCCACCCACCCAAACACACCGAGCTATCCCCCCCAAACACACCGAGCTATCACCCCCCAAACACACCGAGCTATCCCACCCCCCACCAAACACACCGAGCTATCCCCCACCCCCCACCAAACACACCGAGCTATACCCCACCCCCCCCTAAACACACCGAGCTATCCCCCACCCCCCCCAAACACACCGAGCTATCCCCCACCCCCCCTAAACACACCGAGCTATCCCCCACCCCCCCACCAAACACACCGAGCTATACCCCACCCCCCCCTAAACACACCGAGCTATCCCCCACCCCCCCACCAAACACACCGAGCTATCCCCCACCCACACCCCCAAACACACCGAGCTATCCCCCCCCAAACACACCGAGCTATCCCCCCCCCAAACACACCGAGCTATCCCCCCCCCAAACACACCGAGCTATCCCCACCCCCAAACACACCGAGCTATACCCCCCACAAACACACCGAGCTATCCCCCCCCCAAACACACCGAGCTATCCCCCACCCACCCAAACACACCGAGCTATCCCCCCCAAACACACCGAGCTATCACCCCCCAAACACACCGAGCTATCCCACCCCCCAAACACACCGAGCTATCCCCCACCCCCCACCAAACACACCGAGCTATACCCCACCCCCCCTAAACACACCGAGCTATCCCCCAACCCCCCCAAACACACCGAGCTATCCCCCACCCCCCCCAAACACACCGAGCTATCCCCCACCCCCCCACCAAAAACACCGAGCTATCCCCCACCCCCCCCTAAACACACCGAGCTATCCCCCACCCCCCCACCAAACACACCGAGCTATCCCCCACCCCCACCCCCAAACACACCGAGCTATCCCCCACTCCCCCCAAACACACCGAGCTATCCCCCACCCCCTCCAAACACTCCGAGCTATTCCCCCCCCCAAACACACCGAGCTATCCCCCACCCCCCCTAAACACACCGAGCTATCCCCCCCCCCAAACACACCGAGCTATCCCCCACCCCCACCCCCAAACACACCGAGCTATCCCCCACCCCCAAACACACCGAGCTATTCCCCCCTCCTCCCAAACACACCGAGCTATCCCCCCTCCCCCCAAACACACCGAGCTATCCCCCCCCTAAACACACCGAGCTATCCCCCCCCCCAAACACACCGAGCTATCCCCCCCCAAACACACCGAGCTATCCCCCTCCTAAACACACCGAGCTATCCCCCCCACACAAACACACCGAGCTATCCCCCACCCCCACTAAACACACCGAGCTATCCCCCCCCCCAAACACACCGAGCTATCCCCCACAAACACACCGAGCTATTCCCCCCCCCCAAAAACGCCGATCTAACCCCCCCCAAACACACCGAGCTATCCCCCCCCCCCAAACACACCGAGCTATCCCCCCCCCAACACACCGAGCTATCCCCCCCTAACACACCGAGCTATCCCCCCCCAAACACACCGAGCTATTCCCCCCCCCAAACACACCGAGCTATCCCCCCCCAAACACACCGAGCTATCCCCCCCCAAACACACCGAGCTATCACCCCCAAACACACCGAGCTATCCCCAACCCCCCCCCAAACACACCGAGCTATCCCCCCCCAAACACACCGAGCTATCCCCCCCCAAACACACCGAGCTATCCCCCACCCCCCCCAACACACCGAGCTATCCCCCCCAAACACACCGAGCTATCCCCCCCCCAAACACACCGAGCTATCCCCCCCCAAACACACCGAGCTATCCCCCACCCCCCCGAAACACACCGAGCTATCCCCCCCCTAAACACACCGAGCTATCCCCCCCCAAACACACCGAGCTATCCCCCACCCCCCACAAACACACCGAGCTATCACCCACCCCCACCCCCAAACACACCGAGCTATTCCCCCCTCCTCCCAAACACACCGAGCAATCCCCCCTCCCCCCAAACACACCGAGCTATCCCCCCTCCCCCCAAACACACCGAGCTATCCCCCCCCTAAACACACCGAGCTATCCCCCCCCCAAACACACCAAGCTATCCCCCCCAAACACACCGAGCTATCCGCCCCCCCCCAAACACACCGAGCTATCCCCCACCCCCCACCAAACACACCGAGCTATCCCCCCCCCAAACACACCGAGCTATCCGCCCCCCCCAAACACACCGAGCTATCCCCCCCAAACACACCGAGCTATCCCCCACCCCCCACCAAACACACCGAGCTATCACCCCCCCAAACACACTGAGCTATCCCCCCAACCCCCAAACACACCGAGCTATCCCCCCACCCCCCAAACACACCGAGCTATCCCCCCCCAAACACACCGAGCTATCCCCCCACCCCCCAAACACACCGAGCTATCACCCCCCCAAACACACCGAGCTATCCCCCCACCCCCCAAACACACCGAGCTATCCCCCCACCCCCCAAACACACCGAGCTATCCCCCCCACCAAACACACTGAGCTATCACCCCCCCCAAACACACCGAGCTATCACCCACCCCCTCACACACCGAGCTATCCCCCCTCCCCCCAAACACACCGAGCTATCCACCACCCCCCCAAACACACCGAGCTATCCCCCCCCCAAACACACCGAGCTATCCCCCCTCCCCCCAAACACACCGAGCTATCCCCCCCACAAACACACTGAGCTATCTCCCCCCCCAAACACACCGAGCTATCCCCCCCCCAAACACACCGAGCTATCCCCCCCCTAAACACACTGAGCTATCCCCCCCCAAAACACACCGAGCTATCCCCCCCCAAACACACCGAGCTATCCCCCCCCCAAACACACCGAGCTATCCCCCCCCCAACACACCGAGCTATCCCCCCCTAACACACCGAGCTATCCCCCCCCAAACACACCGAGCTATTCCCCCCCCCAAACACACCGAGCTATCCCCCCCCAAACACACCGAGCTATCCCCCCCCAAACACACCGAGCTATCACCCCCAAACACACCGAGCTATCCCCAACCCCCCCCCAAACACACCGAGCTATCCCCCCCCAAACACACCGAGCTATCCCCCCCCAAACACACCGAGCTATCCCCCACCCCCCCCAACACACCGAGCTATCCCCCCCAAACACACCGAGCTATCCCCCCCCCAAACACACCGAGCTATCCCCCCCCAAACACACCGAGCTATCCCCCACCCCCCCGAAACACACCGAGCTATCCCCCCCCTAAACACACCGAGCTATCCCCCCCCAAACACACCGAGCTATCCCCCACCCCCCACAAACACACCGAGCTATCACCCACCCCCACCCCCAAACACACCGAGCTATTCCCCCCTCCTCCCAAACACACCGAGCAATCCCCCCTCCCCCCAAACACACCGAGCTATCCCCCCTCCCCCCAAACACACCGAGCTATCCCCCCCCTAAACACACCGAGCTATCCCCCCCCCAAACACACCAAGCTATCCCCCCCAAACACACCGAGCTATCCCCCCCACAAACACACCGAGCTACCTCCCCCCCCCAAACACACCGAGCTATCCCCCCCCAAACACACCGAGCTATCCCCCCCCCAAACACACCGAGCTATCCCCCCCCTAAACACACTGAGCTATCCCCCCCCAAAACACACCGAGCTATCCCCCCCAAACACACCGAGCTATCCCCCCCCCCAAACACACCGAGCTATCCCCCCCCCAAACACACCGAGCTATCCCCACCCCCAAACACACCGAGCTATACCCCCCCCAAACACACCGAGCTATCCCCCCCCAAACACACCGAGCTATCCCCCACCCACCCAAACACACCGAGCTATCCCCCCCAAACACACCGAGCTATCACCCCCCAAACACACCGAGCTATCCCACCCCCCACCAAACACACCGAGCTATCCCCCACCCCCCACCAAACACACCGAGCTATACCCCACCCCCCCCTAAACACACCGAGCTATCCCCCACCCCCCCCAAACACACCGAGCTATCCCCCACCCCCCCTAAACACACCGAGCTATCCCCCACCCCCCCACCAAACACACCGAGCTATACCCCACCCCCCCCCTAAACACACCGAGCTATCCCCCACCCCCCCACCAAACACACCGAGCTATCCCCCACCCACACCCCCAAACACACCGAGCTATCCCCCCCCAAACACACCGAGCTATCCCCCCCCCAAACACACCGAGCTATCCCCCCCCCAAACACACCGAGCTATCCCCACCCCCAAACACACCGAGCTATACCCCCCACAAACACACCGAGCTATCCCCCCCCCAAACACACCGAGCTATCCCCCACCCACCCAAACACACCGAGCTATCCCCCCCAAACACACCGAGCTATCACCCCCCAAACACACCGAGCTATCCCACCCCCCAAACACACCGAGCTATCCCCCACCCCCCACCAAACACACCGAGCTATACCCCACCCCCCCTAAACACACCGAGCTATCCCCCAACCCCCCCAAACACACCGAGCTATCCCCCACCCCCCCCAAACACACCGAGCTATCCCCCACCCCCCCACCAAAAACACCGAGCTATCCCCCACCCCCCCCTAAACACACCGAGCTATCCCCCACCCCCCCACCAAACACACCGAGCTATCCCCCACCCCCACCCCCAAACACACCGAGCTATCCCCCACTCCCCCCAAACACACCGAGCTATCCCCCACCCCCTCCAAACACTCCGAGCTATTCCCCCCCCCAAACACACCGAGCTATCCCCCACCCCCCCTAAACACACCGAGCTATCCCCCCCCCCAAACACACCGAGCTATCCCCCACCCCCACCCCCAAACACACCGAGCTATCCCCCACCCCCAAACACACCGAGCTATTCCCCCCTCCTCCCAAACACACCGAGCTATCCCCCCTCCCCCCAAACACACCGAGCTATCCCCCCCCTAAACACACCGAGCTATCCCCCCCCCCAAACACACCGAGCTATCCCCCCCAAACACACCGAGCTATCCCCCTCCTAAACACACCGAGCTATCCCCCCCACACAAACACACCGAGCTATCCCCCACCCCCACTAAACACACCGAGCTATCCCCCCCCCCAAACACACCGAGCTATCCCCCACAAACACACCGAGCTATTCCCCCCCCCCAAAAACGCCGATCTAACCCCCCCCAAACACACCGAGCTATCCCCCCCCCCCAAACACACCGAGCTATCCCCCCCCCAACACACCGAGCTATCCCCCCCTAACACACCGAGCTATCCCCCCCCAAACACACCGAGCTATTCCCCCCCCCAAACACACCGAGCTATCCCCCCCCAAACACACCGAGCTATCCCCCCCCAAACACACCGAGCTATCACCCCCAAACACACCGAGCTATCCCCAACCCCCCCCCAAACACACCGAGCTATCCCCCCCCAAACACACCGAGCTATCCCCCCCCAAACACACCGAGCTATCCCCCACCCCCCCCAACACACCGAGCTATCCCCCCCAAACACACCGAGCTATCCCCCCCCCAAACACACCGAGCTATCCCCCCCCAAACACACCGAGCTATCCCCCACCCCCCCGAAACACACCGAGCTATCCCCCCCCTAAACACACCGAGCTATCCCCCCCCAAACACACCGAGCTATCCCCCACCCCCCACAAACACACCGAGCTATCACCCACCCCCACCCCCAAACACACCGAGCTATTCCCCCCTCCTCCCAAACACACCGAGCAATCCCCCCTCCCCCCAAACACACCGAGCTATCCCCCCTCCCCCCAAACACACCGAGCTATCCCCCCCCTAAACACACCGAGCTATCCCCCCCCCAAACACACCAAGCTATCCCCCCCAAACACACCGAGCTATCCGCCCCCCCCCAAACACACCGAGCTATCCCCCACCCCCCACCAAACACACCGAGCTATCCCCCCCCCAAACACACCGAGCTATCCGCCCCCCCCAAACACACCGAGCTATCCCCCCCAAACACACCGAGCTATCCCCCACCCCCCACCAAACACACCGAGCTATCACCCCCCCAAACACACTGAGCTATCCCCCCAACCCCCAAACACACCGAGCTATCCCCCCACCCCCCAAACACACCGAGCTATCCCCCCCCAAACACACCGAGCTATCCCCCCACCCCCCAAACACACCGAGCTATCACCCCCCCAAACACACCGAGCTATCCCCCCACCCCCCAAACACACCGAGCTATCCCCCCACCCCCCAAACACACCGAGCTATCCCCCCCACCAAACACACTGAGCTATCACCCCCCCCAAACACACCGAGCTATCACCCACCCCCTCACACACCGAGCTATCCCCCCTCCCCCCAAACACACCGAGCTATCCACCACCCCCCCAAACACACCGAGCTATCCCCCCCCCAAACACACCGAGCTATCCCCCCTCCCCCCAAACACACCGAGCTATCCCCCCCACAAACACACTGAGCTATCTCCCCCCCCAAACACACCGAGCTATCCCCCCCCCAAACACACCGAGCTATCCCCCCCCTAAACACACTGAGCTATCCCCCCCCAAAACACACCGAGCTATCCCCCCCCAAACACACCGAGCTATCCCCCCCCCAAACACACCGAGCTATCCCCCCCCCAAACACACCGAGCTATCCCCACCCCCAAACACACCGAGCTATACCCCCCCCAAACACACCGAGCTATCCCCCCCCCAAACACACCGAGCTATCCCCCACCCACCCAAACACACCGAGCTATCCCCCCCAAACACACCGAGCTATCACCCCCCAAACACACCGAGCTATCCCACCCCCCAAACACACCGAGCTATCCCCCACCCCCCACCAAACACACCGAGCTATACCCCACCCCCCCTAAACACACCGAGCTATCCCCCACCCCCCCCCCAAACACACCGAGCTATCCCCCACCCCCCCCTAAACACACCGAGCTATCCCCCACCCCCCCACCAAACACACCGAGCTATCCCCCACCCCCCCCAAACACACCGAGCTATCCCCTCCCAAACACACCAAGCTATCCCCCCCCCCACAAACACACCGAGCTATCCCCCCCCCCAAACACACCGAGCTATCCCCCCCCAAACACACCGAGCTATTCCCCCCCCCAAACACACCGAGCTATCCCCCCCCCAAACACACCGAGCTATCCCCCCCTAAACACACCGAGCTATCCCCCCCCCCACAAACACACCGAGCTATCCCCCCCCAAACACACCGAGCTATCCCCCCCCCAAACACACCGAGCTATTCCCCCCCCCCAAACACACCGAGCTATCCCCCCCCCAAACACGCCGAGCTACCCCCCCCAAACACACCGAGCTATCACCCCCCAAACACACCGAGCTATCCCCCCCCCCAAACACACCGAGCTACCCCCCCCAAACACACCGAGCTATCACCCCCCAAACACACCGAGCTATCACCCCCCAAACACACCGAGCTATCCCCCCCCCCAAACACGCCGAGCTACCCCCCCCAAACACACCGAGCTATCACCCCCCAAACACACCGAGCTATCCCCCCCCCCAAACACACCGAGCTACCCCCCCCAAACACACCGAGCTATCACCCCCCAAACACACCGAGCTATCACCCCCCAAACACACCGAGCTATCCCCCCCCCAAACACACCGAGCTATCCCCCCCCACAAACACACCGAGCTATCCCCCCCCCCAAACACACCGAGCTATCCCCTCCACCAAACACACTGAGCTATCCCCCCCCACCAAACACACCGAGCTATCCCCCACCCCCCACCAAACACACCGAGCTATCCCCCCCCCAAACACACCGAGCTATCCGCCCCCCCCAAACACACCGAGCTATCCCCCACCCCCCCTAAACACACCGAGCTATCCCCCACCCCCCCACCAAACACACCGAGCTATCCCCCACCCACACCCCCAAACACACCGAGCTATCCCCCCCCAAACACACCGAGCTATCCCCCCCCAAACACACCGAGCTATCCCCCCCCCAAACACACCGAGCTATCCCCCCCCCAAACACACCGAGCTATCCCCACCCCCAAACACACCGAGCTATACCCCCCCCAAACACACCGAGCTATCCCCCCCCCAAACACACCGAGCTATCCCCCACCCACCCAAACACACCGAGCTATCCCCCCCAAACACACCGAGCTATCACCCCCCAAACACACCGAGCTATCCCACCCCCCAAACACACCGAGCTATCCCCCACCCCCCACCAAACACACCGAGCTATACCCCACCCCCCCAAACACACCGAGCTATCCCCCACCCCCCCCTAAACACACCGAGCTATCCCCCACACCCCCACCAAACACACCGAGCTATCCCCCACCCCCCCCTAAACACACCGAGCTATCCCCCACCCCCCCCAAACACACCGAGCTATCCCCCACCCCCACCCCCAAACACACCGAGCTATCCCCCACCCCCCCCAAACACACCGAGCTATCACCCCCCAAACACACCGAGCTATCCCACCCCCCAAACACACCGAGCTATCCCCCACCCCCCACCAAACACACCGAGCTATACCCCACCCCCCCAAACACACCGAGCTATCCCCCACCCCCCCCTAAACACACCGAGCTATCCCCCACACCCCCACCAAACACACCGAGCTATCCCCCACCCCCCCCTAAACACACCGAGCTATCCCCCACCCCCCCCAAACACACCGAGCTATCCCCCACCCCCACCCCCAAACACACCGAGCTATCCCCCACCCCCCCCAAACACACCGAGCTATCCCCCACCCCCCCCAAACACACCGAGCTATCCCCCCCCCAAACACACCGAGCTATCCCCCCCCCAAACACACCGAGCTATCCCCACCCCCAAACACACCGAGCTATACCCCCCCCAAACACACCGAGCTATCCCCCCCCCAAACACACCGAGCTATCCCCCACCCACCCAAACACACCGAGCTATCCCCCCCAAACACACCGAGCTATCACCCCCCAAACACACCGAGCTATCCCACCCCCCAAACACACCGAGCTATCCCCCACCCCCCACCAAACACACCGAGCTATACCCCACCCCCCCAAACACACCGAGCTATCCCCCACCCCCCCCTAAACACACCGAGCTATCCCCCACACCCCCACCAAACACACCGAGCTATCCCCCACCCCCCCCTAAACACACCGAGCTATCCCCCACCCCCCCCAAACACACCGAGCTATCCCCCACCCCCACCCCCAAACACACCGAGCTATCCCCCACCCCCCCCAAACACACCGAGCTATCCCCCACCCCCTCCAAACACACCGAGCTATTCCCCCCCCCAAACACACCGAGCTATCCCCCCCCAAACACACCGAGCTATCCCCCACCCCCACCCCCAAACACACCGAGCTATCCCCCACCCCCCCCCAAACACACCGAGCTATCCCCCACCCCCTCCAAACACACCGAGCTATTCCCCCCCCCCAAACACACCGAGCTATCCCCCCCCAAACACACCGAGCTATCCCCCACCCCCACCCCCAAACACACCGAGCTATCCCCCACTCCCACCCCCAAACACACCGAGCTATTCCCCCCTCCTCCCAAACACACCGAGCTATCCCCCCTCCCCCCAAACACACCGAGCTATCCCCCCTCCCCCCAAACACACCGAGCTATCCCCCCCCTAAACACACCGAGCTATCCCCCACAAACACACCGAGCTATTCCCCCCCCCCCCAAAAACGCCGATCTAACCCCCCCCAAACACACCGAGCTATCCCCCCCAAACACACCGAGCTATCCCCCCCCAACACACCGAGCTATCCCCCCCCTAACACACCGAGCTATCCCCCCCCCAAACACACCGAGCTATTCCCCCCCCAAACACACCGAGCTATCCCCCCCCAAACACACCGAGCTATCCCCCCCCAAACACACCGAGCTATCCCCCCCAAACACACCGAGCTATCCCCAACCCCCCCCCCCAAACACACCAAGCTATCCCCCCCCAAACACACCGAGCTATCCCCCACCCCCCCCCAACACACCGAGCTATCCCCCCCAAACACACCGAGCTATCCCCCCCCCAAACACACCGAGCTATCCCCCCACTAAACACACCGAGCTATCCCCCACCCCCCCTAAACACACCGAGCTATCCCCCCCCTAAACACACCGAGCTATCCCCCCCCCAAACACACCGAGCTATCCCCCCCCTAAACACACCGAGCTATCCCCCACCCCCCCTAAACACACCGAGCTATCCCCCCCCTAAACACACCGAGCTATCCCCCCCCTAAACACACCGAGCTATCCCCCCCCCATAAACACACCGAGCTATCACCCACCCCCACCCCCAAACACACCGAGCTATTCCCCCCTCCTCCCAAACACACCGAGCAATCCCCCCTCCCCCCAAACACACCGAGCTATCCCCCCTCCCCCCAAACACACCGAGCTATCCCCCCCCTAAACACACCGAGCTATCCCCCCCCCCAAACACACCAAGCTATCCCCCCCAAACACACCGAGCTATCCCCCCCCCAAACACACCGAGCTATCCCCCCCCTAAACACACCGAGCTATCCCCCCCCCATAAACACACCGAGCTATCCCCCACCCCCACTAAACACACCGAGCTATCCCCCCCCAAACACACCGAGCTATCCCCCACCTCCCCCTAAACACACCGAGCTATCCCCCACCCCAAACACACCGAGCTACCCCCCCCCCCCAAACACACCGAGCTATCACCCCCCAAACACACCGAGCTATCCCCCCCCCCAAACACACCGAGCTATCACCCCCAAACACGCCGATCTAACCCCCCCAAACACACCGAGCTATCCCCCCCCCCAAACACACCGAGCTATCCCCCCCCCCAAACACACCGAGCTATCCCCCCCCAAACACACCGAGCTATCCCCCCCCAAACACACCGATCTATCCCCCCCAAACACACCGAGCTATCCCCAACCCCCCCCCCCAAACACACCGAGCTATCCCCCCCCCCCAACACACCGAGCTATCCCCCCCCAAACACACCGAGCTATCCCCCACCCCCCCCCCAACACACCGAGCTATCCCCCCCAAACACACCGAGATATCCCTCCCCCAAACACACCGAGCTATCCCCCCCCAAACACACTGAGCTATCCCCCCCCAAACACACCGAGCTATCCCCCACCCCCCACAAACACACCGAGCTATCACCCCCCCCCAAACACACCGAGCTATCCCCCACACCCCACAAACACACCGAGCTATCCCCCACCCCCCCTAAACACACCGAGCTATCACCCACCCCCCCACAAACACACCGAGCTATCCCCCACCCCCCCCCAAACACACCGAGCTATCCCCCACACCCCACAAACACACCGAGCTATCCCCCACCCCCCACAAACACACCGAGCTATCCCCCCCCAAACACACCGAGCTATCCCCCCCAAACACACCGAGCTATCACCCCCCCAAACACACCGAGCTATCACCCACCCCCCCCAAACACACCGAGCTATCCCCCCCCCCCCAAACACACCGAGCTATCCCGCCCAAACACACCGAGCTACCCCCCCCCCAAACACACCGAGCTATCCCCCCCCCCCAACACACCGAGCTATCCCCCCCCCAAACACACCGAGCTATACCCCCCAAACACACCGAGCTATCCCCCCCCCTAAACACACCGAGCTATACCCCCCCCAAACACACCGAGCTATCACCCACCCCCCCCAAACACACCGAGCTATCCCCCCCCTAAACACACCGAGCTATCACCTCCCCTAAACACACCGAGCTATCCCCCCCCCCAACACACCGAGCTATCCCCCCCCCAAACACACCGAGCTATCCCCCCCCCAAACACACCGAGCTATCCCCCCCGCTAAACACACCGAGCTATCACCTCCCCTAAACACACCGAGCTATCCCCCCCCCAAACACACCGAGCTATCCCCCCCCCCAAACACACCGAGCTATCACCCTCCCCTAAACACACCGAGCTATCCCCCCCCCTAAACACACCGAGCTATCCCCCCCCAAATACACCGAGCTATCACCCCCCTAAACACACCGAGCTATCCCCCCCCCAAACACACCGAGCTATCCCCCCCCCAAACACACCGAGCTATCCCCCCCCCAGACACACCGAGCTATCCCCCCCCAACACACCGAGCTATCCCCCCCCCAAACACACCGAGCTATTCCCCCCCCCAAACACACCGAGCTATCCCCCCCCAAACACACCGAGCTATCCCCCACCCCCCCCAAACACACCGAGCTATTACCCCCCCCCAAACACACCGAGCTATCCCCCCCCCCAAACACACCGAGCTATTCCCCCCCCCAAACACACCGAGCTATTGCCCTCCCCCCAAACACACCGAGCTATCCCCCCCCCAAACACACCGAGCTTTCCCCCCCCCAAACACACCGAGCTATCACCCCCCCCAAACACACCGAGCTATCCCCCCCCAAACACACCGAGCTATCCCCCCCCCAAACACACCGAGCTATTGCCCCCCCCCAAACACACCGAGCTATCCCCCCCCCCAAACACACCGAGCTATCACCCCCCCCAAACACACCGAGCTATCCCCCCCCAAACACACCGAGCTATCCCCCCCCCAAACACACCGAGCTATCCCCCCCCAAACACACCGAGCTATCCCCCCCCCAAACACACCGAGCTATTGCCCCCCCCCCAAACATACCGAGCTATCCCCCCCCAAACACACCGAGCTATCACCCCCCCCAAACACACCGAGCTATCCCCCCCAAACACACCGAGCTATCCCCCCCCCAAACACACCGAGCTATACCCCCCCCAAACACACCGAGCTATCACCCACCCCCACTAAACACACCGAGCTATCCCCCACCCCCACTAAACACACCGAGCTATCACCCCCCAAACACACCGAGCTATCCCCCCCCCAAACACACCGAGCTATACCCCCCCCAAACACACCGAGCTATCACCCCCCCCTAAACACACCGAGCTATCCCCCCCCCAAACACACCGAGTATCCCCCCCCCAAACACACCGAGCTATCCCCCACCCCCCTCAAACACACCGAGCTATCCCCCCCTCAAACACACCGAGCTATCCCCCCCCCAAACACACCGAGCTATCCCCCCCCCCAACACACCGAGCTATCCCCCCCCCCAAACACACCGAGCTATCCCCCCCTCAAACACACCGAGCTATCCCCCCCCCAAACACACCGAGCTATTGCCCTCCCCCCAAACACACCGAGCTATCCCCCCCCCCAAACACACCGAGCTATCCCCCCACCCCCCAAACACACGGAGCTATCACCCCCCCAAACACACCGAGCTATCCCCCCACCCCCCAAACACACCGAGCTATCCCCCCACCCCCCAAACACACCGAGCTATCCCCCCCACCAAACACACTGAGCTATCACCCCCCCCAAACACACCGAGCTATCACCCACCCCCTCACACACCGAGCTATCCCCCCTCCCCCCAAACACACCGAGCTATCCACCACCCCCCCCAAACACACCGAGCTATCCCCCCCCAAACACACCGAGCTATCCCCCCTCCCCCCAAACACACCGAGCTATCCCCCCCACAAACACACTGAGCTATCTCCCCCCCCAAACACACCGAGCTATCCCCCCCCCAAACACACCGAGCTATCCCCCCCCTAAACACACTGAGCTATCCCCCCCCAAAACACACCGAGCTATCCCCCCCCAAACACACCGAGCTATCCCCCCCCCAAACACACCGAGCTATCCCCCCCCAAACACACCGAGCTATCCCCACCCCCAAACACACCGAGCTATACCCCCCCCAAACACACCGAGCTATCCCCCCCCCAAACACACCGAGCTATCCCCCACCCCCCCAAACACACCGAGCTATCCCCCCCAAACACACCGAGCTATCACCCCCCAAACACACCGAGCTATCCCCCCCCCAAACACACCGAGCTATCCCCCACCCACCCAAACACACCGAGCTATCCCCCCCAAACACACCGAGCTATCCCCCCCAAACACACCGAGCTATCACCCCCCAAACACACCGAGCTATCCCACCCCCCAAACACACCGAGCTATCCCCCACCCCCCACCAAACACACCGAGCTATACCCCACCCCCCCTAAAGACACCGAGCTATCCCCCACCCCCCCCCAAACACACCGAGCTATCCCCCACCCCCCCCTAAACACACCGAGCTATCCCCCACCCCCCCACCAAACACACCGAGCTATCCCCCACCCCCCCCTAAACACACCGAGCTATCCCCTCCCAAACACACCAAGCTATCCCCCCCCCCACAAACACACCGAGCTATCCCCCCCCCCAAACACACCGAGCTATCCCCCCCCAAACACACCGAGCTATTCCCCCCCCCAAACACACCGAGCTATCCCCCCCCCAAACACACCGAGCTATCCCCCCCTAAACACACCGAGCTATCCCCCCCCCCACAAACACACCGAGCTATCCCCCCCCAAACACACCGAGCTATCCCCCCCCCAAACACACCGAGCTATTCCCCCCCCCCAAACACACCGAGCTATCCCCCCCCCCAAACACGCCGAGCTACCCCCCCCAAACACACCGAGCTATCACCCCCCAAACACACCGAGCTATCCCCCCCCCCAAACACACCGAGCTACCCCCCCCAAACACACCGAGCTATCACCCCCCAAACACACCGAGCTATCACCCCCCAAACACACCGAGCTATCCCCCCCCACAAACACGCCGAGCTACCCCCCCAAACACGCCGAGCTATCACCCCCCAAACACACCGAGCTATCCCCCCCCCCAAACACACCGAGCTACCCCCCCCCAAACACACCGAGCTATCACCCCCCAAACACACCGAGCTATCCCCCCCCCAAACACACCGAGCTATCCCCCCCCACAAACACACCGAGCTATCCCCCCCCCCAAACACACCGAGCTATCCCCTCCACCAAACACACTGAGCTATCCCCCCCCACCAAACACACCGAGCTATCCCCCACCCCCCACCAAACACACCGAGCTATCCCCCCCCCAAACACACCGAGCTATCCGCCCCCCCCAAACACACCGAGCTATCCCCCACCCCCCCTAAACACACCGAGCTATCCCCCACCCCCCCACCAAACACACCGAGCTATCCCCCACCCACACCCCCAAACACACCGAGCTATCCCCCCCCAAACACACCGAGCTATCCCCCCCCAAACACACCGAGCTATCCCCCCCCCAAACACACCGAGCTATCCCCCCCCCAAACACACCGAGCTATCCCCCCCCCAAACACACCGAGCTATCCCCACCCCCAAACACACCGAGCTATACCCCCCCAAACACACCGAGCTATCCCCCCCCCCAAACACACCGAGCTATCCCCCACCCACCCAAACACACCGAGCTATCCCCCCCAAACACACCGAGCTATCACCCCCCAAACACACCGAGCTATCCCACCCCCCAAACACACCGAGCTATCCCCCACCCCCCACCAAACACACCGAGCTATACCCCACCCCCCCAAACACACCGAGCTATCCCCCACCCCCCCCTAAACACACCGAGCTATCCCCCACACCCCCACCAAACACACCGAGCTATCCCCCACCCCCCCCTAAACACACCGAGCTATCCCCCACCCCCCCCAAACACACCGAGCTATCCCCCACCCCCACCCCCAAACACACCGAGCTATCCCCCACCCCCCCCAAACACACCGAGCTATCCCCCACCCCCTCCAAACACACCGAGCTATTCCCCCCCCCAAACACACCGAGCTATCCCCCCCCAAACACACCGAGCTATCCCCCACCCCCACCCCCAAACACACCGAGCTATCCCCCACCCCCCCCCAAACACACCGAGCTATCCCCCACCCCCTCCAAACACACCGAGCTATTCCCCCCCCCCAAACACACCGAGCTATCCCCCCCCAAACACACCGAGCTATCCCCCACCCCCACCCCCAAACACACCGAGCTATCCCCCACTCCCACCCCCAAACACACCGAGCTATTCCCCCCTCCTCCCAAACACACCGAGCTATCCCCCCTCCCCCCAAACACACCGAGCTATCTCCCCTCCCCCCAAACACACCGAGCTATCCCCCACAAACACACCGAGCTATTCCCCCCCCCCCAAAAACGCCGATCTAACCCCCCCCAAACACACCGAGCTATCCCCCCCAAACACACCGAGCTATCCCCCCCCAACACACCGAGCTATCCCCCCCCTAACACACCGAGCTATCCCCCCCCCAAACACACCGAGCTATTCCCCCCCCAAACACACCGAGCTATCCCCCCCCAAACACACCGAGCTATCCCCCCCCAAACACACCGAGCTATCCCCCCCAAACACACCGAGCTATCCCCAACCCCCCCCCCCAAACACACCAAGCTATCCCCCCCCAAACACACCGAGCTATCCCCCACCCCCCCCAACACACCGAGCTATCCCCCCCAAACACACCGAGCTATCCCCCCCCCAAACACACCGAGCTATCCCCCCACTAAACACACCGAGCTATCCCCCACCCCCCCTAAACACACCGAGCTATCCCCCCCCTAAACACACCGAGCTATCCCCCCCCAAACACACCGAGCTATCCCCCCCCTAAACACACCGAGCTATCCCCCACCCCCCCTAAACACACCGAGCTATCCCCCCCCTAAACACACCGAGCTATCCCCCCCCCAAACACACCGAGCTATCCCCCCCCCCAAACACACCGAGCTATCCCCCCCCAAACACACCGAGCTATCCCCCCCCAAACACACCGATCTATCCCCCCCAAACACACCGAGCTATCCCCAACCCCCCCCCCAAACACACCGAGCTATCCCCCCCCCCCCCAACACACCGAGCTATCCCCCCCCAAACACACCGAGCTATCCCCCACCCCCCCCCCCAACACACCGAGCTATCCCCCCCAAACACACCGAGCTATCCCTCCCCCAAACACACCGAGCTATCCCCCCCCAAACACACCGAGCTATCCCCCACCCCCCCCAAACACACCGAGCTATCCCCCCCCCAAACACACTGAGCTATCCCCCCCCAAACACACCGAGCTATCCCCCACCCCCCACAAACACACCGAGCTATCACCCCCCCCCCAAACACACCGAGCTATCCCCCACACCCCACAAACACACCGAGCTATCCCCCACCCCCCCTAAACACACCGAGCTATCACCCACCCCCCCACAAACACACCGAGCTATCCCCCACCCCCCCCCAAACACACCGAGCTATCCCCCACACCCCACAAACACACCGAGCTATCCCCCACCCCCCACAAACACACCGAGCTATCCCCCCCCAAACACACCGAGCTATCCCCCCCAAACACACCGAGCTATCACCCCCCCAAACACACCGAGCTATCACCCACCCCCCCCAAACACACCGAGCTATCCCCCCCCCCCCAAACACACCGAGCTATCCCGCCCAAACACACCGAGCTACCCCCCCCCAAACACACCGAGCTATCCCCCCCCCCCAACACACCGAGCTATCCCCCCCCCAAACACACCGAGCTATACCCCCCAAACACACCGAGCTATCCCCCCCCTAAACACACCGAGCTATACCCCCCCCAAACACACCGAGCTATCACCCACCCCCCCCAAACACACCGAGCTATCCCCCCCCTAAACACACCGAGCTATCCCCCCCCCCAACACACCGAGCTATCCCCCCCCCAAACACACCGAGCTATCCCCCCCCCAAACACACCGAGCTATCCCCCCGCTAAACACACCGAGCTATCACCTCCCCTAAACACACCGAGCTATCCCCCCCCCAAACACACCGAGCTATCCCCCCCCCCAAACACACCGAGGTATCACCCTCCCCTAAACACACCGAGCTATCCCCCCCCCTAAACACACCGAGCTATCCCCCCCCAAACACACCGAGCTATCACCCCCCTAAACACACCGAGCTATCCCCCCCCCAAACACACCGAGCTATCCCCCCCACAAACACACCGAGCTATCCCCCCCCCAGACACACCGAGCTATCCCCCCCCAACACACCGAGCTATCCCCCCCCCAAACACACCGAGCTATTCCCCCCCCCAAACACACCGAGCTATCCCCCCCCAAACACACCGAGCTATCCCCCACCCCCCCCAAACACACCGAGCTATTACCCCCCCCAAACACACCGAGCTATCCCCCCCCCAAACACACCGAGCTATCCCCCCCCCAAACACACCGAGCTATCCCCCCCCCAAACACACCGAGCTATTCCCCCCCCCAAACACACCGAGCTATTGCCCTCCCCCCAAACACACCGAGCTATCCCCCCCCCAAACACACCGAGCTTCCCCCCCCCAAACACACCGAGCTATCACCCCCCCCAAACACACCGAGCTATCCCCCCCCAAACACACCGAGCTATCCCCCCCCCCCAAACACACCGAGCTATTGCCCCCCCCCCAAACACACCGAGCTATCCCCCCCCCCCAAACACACCGAGCTATCACCCCCCAAACACACCGAGCTATCCCCCCCCAAACACACCGAGCTATCCCCCCCCCAAACACACCGAGCTATCCCCCCCCAAACACACCGAGCTATCCCCCCCCCCAAACACACCGAGCTATTGCCCCCCCCCCAAACATACCGAGCTATCCCCCCCCAAACACACCGAGCTATCACCCCCCCCAAACACACCGAGCTATCCCCCCCAAACACACCGAGCTATCCCCCCCCCAAACACACCGAGCTATACCCCCCCCAAACACACCGAGCTATCACCCACCCCCACTAAACACACCGAGCTATCCCCCACCCCCACTAAACACACCGAGCTATCACCCCCCAAACACACCGAGCTATCCCCCCCCCAAACACACCGAGCTATACCCCCCCCAAACACACCGAGCTATCACCCCCCCCTAAACACACCGAGCTATCCCCCCCCCAAACACACCGAGTATCCCCCCCCAAACACACCGAGCTATCCCCCACCCCCCTCAAACACACCGAGCTATCCCCCCCTCAAACACACCGAGCTATCCCCCCCCCCCAAACACACCGAGCTATCCCCCCCCCCCAACACACCGAGCTATCCCCCCCCCAAACACACCGAGCTATCCCCCCCTCAAACACACCGAGCATCCCCCCCCCAAACACACCGAGCTATTGCCCTCCCCCCAAACACACCGAGCTATCCCCCCCCCCAAACACACCGAGCTATCCCCCCCCCCAAACACACCGAGCTATCCCCCCCTAAACACACCGAGCTATCCCCCACCCCCCCCAAACACACCGAGCTATTGCCCTCCCCCCAAACACACCGAGCTATCCCCCCCCCAAACACACCGATCTATCCCCCCCCCCAAACACACCGAGCTATTCCCCCCCCACAAATACACCGAGCTATCCCCCCCAAACACACCGAGCTATCCCCCCCCCCCAAACACACCGAGCTATCCCCCCCCCAAACACACCGAGCTATCCCCCCCCCACAAATACACCGAGCTATCCCCCCCAAACACACCGAGCTATCCCCCCCCCCAAACACACCGAGCTATCCCCCCCCCCAAATACACCGAGCTATCCCCCCCCCCAAACACACCGAGCTATCCCCCCCCCAAACACACCGAGCTATCCCCCCCCCAAACACACCGATCTATCCCCCCCCCCCCCAAACACACCGATCTATCCCCCCCCCCAAACACACCGAGCTATTCCCCCCCCCAAACACACCGATCTATCCCCCCCCCCCCAAACACACCGATCTATCCCCCCCCCAAACACACCGAGCTATTCCCCCCCCCACAAATACACCGAGCTATCCCCCCCCAAACACACCGAGCTATCCCCCCCCCCCAAACACACCGAGCTATTGCCCCCCCCCCCCAAACATACCGAGCTATCCCCCCCCAAACACACCGAGCTATCACCCCCCCCAAACACACCGAGCTATCCCCCCCAAACACACCGAGCTATCCCCCCCCCAAACACACCGAGCTATACCCCCCCCAAACACACCGAGCTATCACCCACCCCCACTAAACACACCGAGCTATCCCCCACCCCCACTAAACACACCGAGCTATCACCCCCCAAACACACCGAGCTATCCCCCCCCCAAACACACCGAGCTATACCCCCCCCAAACACACCGAGCTATCACCCCCCCCTAAACACACCGAGCTATCCCCCCCCCAAACACACCGAGTATCCCCCCCCCAAACACACCGAGCTATCCCCCACCCCCCTCAAACACACCGAGCTATCCCCCCCTCAAACACACCGAGCTATCCCCCCCCCAAACACACCGAGCTATCCCCCCCCCCAACACACCGAGCTATCCCCCCCCCAAACACACCGAGCTATCCCCCCCTCAAACACACCGAGCTATCCCCCCCCCAAACACACCGAGCTATTGCCCTCCCCCCAAACACACCGAGCTATCCCCCCCCCAAACAC
>NW_027311117.1:0-35362 GCF_047496795.1 Chiloscyllium punctatum | reverse complement strand
ATGGGGTCACAGTGAGCTGGGGATAGGGTCACAGTGAGCTGGGGATGGGGTCACAGTGAGCTGGGGATGGGGAATGGGAGGTGCTGGGGATGAGGACCAGAGAGAGCTCGGAGTGAGCTGGGGGGAGGGAGATGAGGATTTACTTTGACCTGTACCAAGGTGTACAGGCTGATCACAGTAAGCAAGGATATGCAGAACAATTACTGGAAAACATGTCTGAGAGGCATGTAGGTTATGCTGCACAGCGCACGCGCTAGGTGAGATCAACATGAACAAGATCAGTATTATCTGAGATTAGAGAGTACATTCTTCAGTCAAATAACAGTCAAGAAGAAACTTTTAATGAACCTGCTGCTCAGTGTTTTCAAGCTTCCATATCTTTTAGCCTGATGGAAGAGGTTGTGGGAGACAATTACTGGGGTGTGATGGGTCTTTGATAATGTTAGAACAAAACATTCCAGCACAGAAACAGGCCAGTCGGTGGTCCGAGCCTGCGCCGATCCAAATCCTCTATCTAAACCTGTCGCCTAATTTCTAAGGATCTGTATCGCTTTGTTCCCTGCACATTCATGTATCTTTCCAGAAACATCTTAAATGGAACCCCCTACTATTCTCTGCCTCCTGTTGCCCAGCCAGTTCTTTTCTCCACGTAGCTAGCGCACCATGTGACTTTCACTTTCTCCATAACCTGACCGAGGGGAAACATACCAAACGCCTTCCTGAAGTCCATGTACATGACATCTACAGTATCTCCCTCACCAATCAACTTTGTCACTTCCTCAAAGAATTCTATTGAGTTGTTAAGACATGACCTTCTCTGCACAAAACCATGTTGTCCATCACCGATAAGACTATTTTCATCCAAATGAGAGTAGATCCTATCCCTCAGTATCTTCTCTGGCAGATTCCCTACCCCTAACATCAGTCTCATCAGTCCATAATTGGCTGGATTATCCCTACTACCTTTCTTAAACAAGGGGTTTAACAATTTTCCAGTCTTCCACGACCTCAGACGTGTTCAAGGATGCTACAAAGATATCTGTTAATGCCCCAGATATTTCCTGTCTCCCTTCCCTCAGTAATCTGGGGTAGATGTTGGCAGCCTTTCTGCAGCAACGAACCATGTAAATGGAATCAATGGTTGGGATGTTAGAGTCCGTGTTGGTCAGAGCTGTGCACCAAACCTTCTGTCGTTTCTAACAATCCTGAGGAGAGCAGTTGCTGTACCAGGCTGTTATCCACCGGGACAATACGCTCTCAATGGTGCATCTGTAGAAGTAGTGCATGCTGCATTTCTTGTATCACCTCAGGAAGGAGAGGCATTGTTGAACCTTCCCGACCGTCGGACCTATGTGAGAAGTTCAGGACAGGTTGTGAGTTATCATCACTCCGAGGGACTTGATGCTCTGACTCACTCAAACGGTTGATGTAGATGGGGTGTGTTCCCCTCCTTTCTTCATAAAGTCAGTGATCAGTTCTTTACATTTGCCGATTACAGAGAGAGGTCATTATCAATACACCATGCCATCAAGCTCTCTATTGCCTTTCCAGATTCTGACACGTTGTTGTTAAATATCCGTACTGCTATAGTGATGTCATTATCGAACTTGTAGCTGGCGTTGTTTGGAATATGGAAACTCAGTCGTGGCTGTACAGGGAGTACGTAGGGGGCTGAGGACACAGCCGTTGTTGTACAAAGAGGACATTAGGGGGCTACAGAAACAGCCGTGGGTTTACAAAGAGTATAATAGTTGGTTTAGGTCATATCCGTGCGTGTACAGGATGGATAGTGGGGGGCTGAGGACACAGCCGTGGGTGTACCTGGAGTACCATAAGGGGCTGAGGGCTCAGACGTGGGAGTACATGGAATACAGTAAGGGGCTGAGGGCACAGACTTGGGTGTGCATGGAGGACAGTGGGGGGCTGAGGACACAGCCGTTGGTGTACAGGGAATACAGTAGGTGATTGAGGGCACATCCCTGGGTGATTTGCGAGGACAGTAGTGGGCTGAGGGTACAGCCGTGGGTGTACAGGGAGTATTGTCGCGTGTTGAGAACACATCCTTCAGCAGCTTTAGTGTTCATTGTTATTGTGAAGGAAGTGGTTTAAATCTATCTTCACGATTGTGGGTCAGAAATCTGGGGAGCCAGTTGCAGAGGATGGAACCGAGATCAAGATCGTGGAGTTTTTGATTAGTTTGTAAGGGATAATGATTTTGAATGTGGAGCTTTAGTCAATGAGCAGGAGTCTGGTGTAGGTGTCCTTGTGGTCCAGATCTTCCAGTGATGCGTGCAGGCTCGGATATGGCATCTGTTGTGCACCCGTTACATCAGTCAGCAAATTATAGTGCAGCAGGTCAGGCTGGGAGACTGGAGTTGGTGTGGGCCATAACCAGCCTCTCAAAACACTTCATGATTATTGAGGTCAGAGCCACTGGATGGTCGTCTATAAGGGCATGTTCCATGTGCTTTCTCACGAAGATGATGATAGCCTTCTTGAATCAGATTGGGACTTCGGCTTCTGGAGGGAGAGGCTGAAGTTGTATGTGAATACCTCTGCTAGTTGGTACAAACAGGATCTGAGTGCTCAGGCCCATCACTTTCTTTGATTTGACTCACTGAAAAGCTGACCTTGCCTGCAGCGGTGACAACAGTCACAGGTACATCTGGGGCTTTCGCGGCCTGCGTCAGCCCTCAGTGACAGTCTCACAGTCATTTATGATCGACATCCCCTCCCCACACCTCCCTCTGTCGTCTTCAATACAAAATGACATTAGTTGTTGTGAGCACCATACAGTCAGCATTGAGACAGATTGCCATTGATAGACTGGGATCGTGCGCCATCAAGTTCTGTATCACCATAATGCGGTAAATTCAGAATAAAATAGTGAGCAGGGTGTCAGTGCCAGTGGTGCAAGGAGTGAAGGCATTGCAGGTGTAATTCCAGTCAATGCACTGCTTAAACCTAAATGGAGTCAACCATCTTGAGCGTTGTGCCTTTTCAATGGCGGATAGTCCTTAGGTAGTCAGGAAGTACTATTTACGTGAACCATCTGACCTGACGGCAGTTTTACTAGGTTTGCAGATGATACAATGATGATTGGATGGGCAGGTGATATTGAGGAAGTGGGGAGACTGCAGAAAGACTTGGACAGTTTAGGACACTGGGAAAACACATGGCTGATGGGACACAATATGGGAACATGTGAGATTATGCACTTCAGTAGGCGGAATACAGGCAGACACTATGTTCTAAAAGGCTTCATGAAATCTGAAGCATAAAAGGAGTTTGGAGTCATTGTCCTCTCTTACGGTTAATGCGCAGGTGCAGTTGGCAGTTAGGAAAGCAAATGCAATGTTAACATTCATTTCAAGAGAGTGAGAGTACAAGAGCGGAGACATACTTCTGAGAATGTAATGGGCTATGGACGGACGGGAATTGGAGTATTGTAAGCTGTTCTGGGGAAGGATCTACGAGTGTTGGACATGATCTATCCTGGGAATGATGGCTTGTCATATGAGCGGCAGTTGAGGGCTCTATGTCTGGACTCAATGGAATTTAGAAGAAGTGGGGGGTGGAATTGATTGAAACTGAGTGATTACTGCAAAGATTGATACAATTATACTATAGAATATATTTCCACAAGTCTTAGAGACTATGACAAAATGAGAGTGAAGAGAGAGGCTGAATGGCCTACATCTATTGCTATATAGCATGCCTGTATTGTCATACGGCCTATTATTCAGTGCAGAATTGTAAATCTCAGACCTGCTCTTGTAACCGTTGTATCTTCATTTTGGTTTGAATTCACCTTCTGGTCAATGGTAACCCCTGTAATATGGACGGTGAGAGGATTCAGTGTGAAGCAGTAGCGCAGTATGATGTTGAATATAAGCTGCTATCTGTGAGTCTCATCTGGCGGGAGTACATTGTCTCGACGATGATTGTCATTTCCAGTCTGCTATTTTTGAAGGATCGATCCAGTTACACTAATATTGCAATTAATAAAACTGGTGCAATTTACCACAGCACTCAGCAACAATATGCCATGGAACACTGAACACCTTTCTCATAACAGAAAGGTCGAAAATGTTCAGGATCAGAAACATTGCTTTCCTGTTCATGTTCAAATCAGAAAACCTGTTACATCGAGGTGTTCAACTTGGAATTTTTTAAACTTATTTTTTTGGTTATGGGAATCGCTGGATGGGCCCACCATTTCTTTTCCGTCCCTAGTTACGCTCTTGAGAAGGTGGTGCTGAGTTGCCTTCTTATACTGCTGCAGTCCAGCTGAGTTGAACCACAATGCTACGAGGGAGGGGATTCCAGGGTTTTGACCCAGCAACAGTGAAAGAATGGTGATATATTTCCAACTCAGGATGTTGACTGGTTTGGAAGGGAGTTTGAAGGTGGTGGTGTTCGCCAAAACCTGCTGCCGTTGTCATTCAAGATGGAACTGATTGTAGGATTGAAAGGGGCTGTCTTGTCGATAGAACATACTGCTGCGACTGAGCATAGGTGGTGAATGGAGTGAATGCTTGTGGATGTGGTGCCAATCCATTGGGCTGTTTTGTCCTGGATGGTGTCAAGCTTCTTCAGTGTCGTTGTGGCTGCAGTCATTCAGGCAATTGGGGAGTATTCCATCTCACACCTGACTTGTGTCTTGTAGATGGTGAGCATGCTTTGGGAAGACAAGAGGTGAGTTAAACGCACAATATTCCTAGCCTTGGATCTGCTCTTATATTTATGTGGCGAGTCCAGTAGAATTTCTGATCATTGGTAACCTGAAGTGTATTGATAGAGTGGTTGGGAGGGGAATTTAGTGACAAATATGCTACGGAATACCAAGTGGTTATATAGTTTCTTATTGGTGATAGTCATTGTCTGGCATTTGTGTGGTGCCAGTGTTAGTTGTCGCTTATTAGCCCAAGCCTGGATATTGTCCAGTTCCTGTTGCCTTTAGGCATGGACTGCTTCCATAACTGAGCATTTGCAAATGGTGCTGAACATTGTGCAGTCATCGTCGAATATCCCCACTTCTGACCTTATGATGGAGAGAAGGTCATTGATGAAACAACAGAAGGTGTTTAGACCTAGGTTTCATCCGGAGGGCAACTGAAGATATTGCCTAGTATGGTGACAAAACATCTGAAAATGACCATTCCAGCTCATGGAGCAAACCTACGTCCACATTATCCTGAGGGACTTCTGCAGAGATATTCTGGAAGTGAGATGACTGACCTCCAACAACAATAACCGTTTTCCTATCTGTCAGGTATAACTCCAATAATGAAATACTTGCTCGAAATAACCTTTTTGCTTGGGTTCCTTGATGCCACATTTGAAAGAATACAGCCTTGATTTTCAAGTGCTGGAATTCAGTTCCTTTTTCTATGTTTGAACAAAGACTGCGGTGAGGTAAGGAGCTGAGTGTCCCCGGTGGAACCCAAACTGGGCGTCACTGAGCAGGTGCTGCTTGACAGCACTGTTGGTGAGTCCTTCCATCACTTTATTGATGATGGAGAGTAGACTGATGAGGCGGTATTTGGCTGGTTTGAATTTGTCCTGAGTTTTATGTACAGAACATACTTGAGCAGTTTTTTCTCATTGTTTTTACTCTCTATTGCACTAGGGTTAATCCTCTGCTTTGATGGTAATGATTGAATGGTTTATATGCTGCGACATGAGATTACAGATTGTTCTGGGGTATTGTTCTTCTGCTATTGTTGGACCACAGCGTCTTATGGATACTCAGTCTTGAGTTGTTAGATCTGTTTGAAGTCTGTGCCATTTAGCATGGTGATAGCGCCACACAACACTATAGTGTTTATTCTCAATGTGACCGTGAGACTGTGTCTCCTCAACGAGTGTGGTGGTCAGTTTTACCGATGCTGTCATGGACAGATGCATCTACAGTTGGCAGATTGGTAAGGATGAGGTCAGGTGTGTTTTTCTTAGCCTCTCGTTCATTCCCTCGCTACCTTCTGCAGACCCAATCAAATAGATATGTCCTTTTGGATCCGACCAGCGTGATCGGTAGTGCTGCTGCCAAACCACTCTTGGTGGTTGACTTTTTAATTCCTCAGCGAGAATAAACTTTGTGCCCTTTTCACAGAAAGTGCTTTCTCCAAGTGTTGTTCAACATGGAGGAGTACTGATCCAGCTGAGGAATGACGTTACATGTTAATCAGTAAGGCTGCTTTGCTCACGTTTAATCTAAAGTTATGGGACTTCATTGGGTTTGGGGTTAATTCTGGGGAATCGCTGAGCTACTACCTCCAGAATGTATCGCACTGAGCTGCCCCCTCTGCTGGATTGATCCTGACCTTGGGCCAGGACATATCCAGTCATGGTGATGGTGGTTTCTGGGGTATTTCTGTCAGTTATAATTTCATGAACATGAGTTATGTCAGGCTGTTGCTTGACTAGTCTGTAAGGCCGTTGTTCCAATATTGGGACTAGCCCTTAGGTGTTAGTAAGGAGGACTTTGCAGGTCCGACAGTGATGTTTCCAACTGACGTTTTCGGTGGTCAGATCGATAACTGATGGTCCACCTGGTTTCATTTCTTGAGATTTTGTAGCGATTGGTATAACTGAATGACACGCTAGTTCATTTCAAAGCTCGACTGAGAGTCATCACATTGCTTTGGGTCTGGAGTGTGGATGCAAGATTACTTCATTTGAGGATATTAGTAAGCCAAATGTTTTTTTCTTTTCTGACAATCGGCAAAGATTTCCTTCTCATCGGTAGATTCTTAATTCCAGCTTTTTAAAAAATTGTTGAGTCAAACTTTCACTTTCTGCAGTGGCGGGTTTCGAACCTGGGTTCACAGAACAAGAGCTGACTCTCGGGATTGATAATCTAGCGATATTACCATGAGGCCTACTTGGTGCCACATGTTGTATTCATGTGCTACTTCTTGTGTTGCCCTGTTTTTCTTTCACTGCTTCGGTTTTTCCAGAATCTCATCCTTCATTAAATCTGAATTGAAATCCATCGTCATGAGCGTCTTCTGGACTGCTCGAATTTCATTCAGTCTATTTTGTTTGCACAGATATTTCAAGGCAGCTGTACATCAGAGAAGAACAGGAAGAGATAATGGGTGATTGTGCACTGTACTTGTCACCGCACCAGCTTATCTGACCAGGCACCTGAAGTATTTATTGTGGATCAGGGAACTGCCAAATTAATATAACACCGATGGAGGTCAGTCAACCCGTTGTGGGGTCACAAGCTCTTCAACTGCACAACTAGAGATAGAGAGAGCGTGTGGAGATAGATGGCGTGAGAAAGAAATAAACCGGGGAACAGAAAGTGAATGGAGATAAACTGAGAGAGGATAGAAAGGGGAGCGACTGACTGAGAGGGAGAGGAAGAGGTGTCAGATGAGAGTGAAGTCAGATAGATCAGAAGGCAGCATGAGGGTAGATAAATACGGACAGACAGAAGTTGGAAGTTTTATTTAGAAATTCCTCTGAACTGCAATCCATTTGTCTTGGTGCCATACCCTGTGACCACTCTGCCGATACTGGCTGTCGTCCCAGATCATTGTTTTCCAATAATATCACAGACCTATGTTACTGACAGCTAAACAGAACCCAAAAGACCATAGATTAGTTATATGGTGAAGGTGGATTTTTTTTAAAAATTAAACTGTGCCATGAACAGCAGGAAATGGTAACCCCACCCACCTCCAGATACTGTGTGAGAGACTGGGCCAGAGAATCTCAGTGAGGGGGATCACTGACAGAAAGGAAATCAGCATCTCCGCTGTGGATCAAATAATGATTGATACAGTTTGTACATCACTTTTCCAGTTTTCACATCCACATTTCAAATTATATAACTCAATATCAGGAATGCATTTTAACAAACTTATCTCTTTATACTTTGCATCTTTTGGTCTGCATAGAAAATCATTTTGTCCCTGTATTTTGCATTGCATAAATATATTTCATTAATATTGTCTCTGCTAATTTCTCATTATAGATTTATCCTTGAATCTGTCCTTCATATGAGTTATAAAGTGTAACGTTCCAATACTGATAATTAGGGAACAGCAATGTTCCTCTTCCCAGTTTGATCAGCCATGTCCCCCAGTCCACTCCATCTTCTGTCTTTTCCCCAATGTCATAATCACAATGTAATTGAAGTCAGTAAATGACACTTCATCACAGTTCCTTAACATGGATAAAATCAACACTCACGCTTGCCCTCTCTGATTCTGGAATAATCTGAATTGTACTTGTCACGAACAATTTTCTGTTAACATATGCATGCCGTTTGATTGTTATAAACCCACATTGTCTTAGGCACATGTTGCCATCAGATCATGGATGGAAGATGTTCTCCCAATGTTTTTCTGATTTTGCAATGACTGATCAGTATTTATCGGATTTATTTCTACATTTATGAGGAGAGAAGCATGTTTATCTTCAGTTAAACCTCTGGCATTACCTCTATAACCAAGGCAGACTGAATGATTACAAACAAATAATATGTCATCTCCAACATTCCTTCCTTCAGTCACACTCACATCTCACATCCAGAATGCATGTGTTCAAAGTTATTTTTAATTTTAGTAAAACAGTATCACATTGAGAGAGGTTAGCTGGAGCTGTTTGTTCAGTGATTGTGATTATGCGAGTCTCCATTGATCCTATGGGTCCTCAGAGAATTTCAGTCTTCTATCAATAATGGAATGTGTTCAATGGGTAATCCCATAGTATGAGCGGGAGCATCATCCACACCAATAAAAGGGATCAGCAGCTTCAAGGAGAGAGGGAGGAGAGATCTGAATCCGGGAAGAGTACACTGGAGTGTTCCAACAATGGATCAAGATCTGAGAACATTCAAATGGAAATTTCCAATAATGGACAGGAGTTTATCGTGGGGTCTTTTCTGGCTTTCCCAGCCTTGGCTATCATTAGCATCGCGGATTGAAGATGTATTGAAGATTATTCAAGCTGGTTACTATCCTATCCTTGATATAGTTGGTGTTCCTGGTAAGTCACTCTTGTGTCGAGTGAAACGGTCTGAACTGAATCGATGGTCATGATATGCAAATTTTGGAAAGGTGCAAGTCAATGTTTTCAGTTCCAATCAAAGATTCCATTCCTTACATATTATAACTAGCAAATGATTATTTAAAAATTACGCACCAATATGTGAGGATGAAGCAAACTTCTCCTTGATTCGTTTTCTCCTGCACAAATTTACATTTCCATATCCTCCCCAATCACCATTTCTGTCTAGTACCACCAACATGACATCCCAGTCCCTACTCAGCCTCATTACAATTCCTGAATAAATTATCATTTGTGCCTTTGTTAATCTCCGCATACAGATGTTTCAAGCCCATTCTTACCATGTGTCCATTGCAAAATAATTGCAGTTGAGATGTTTACATTGTTCTCTGCACAGAATTAGAAAGATGTGAAGACAGTGTATGGTGGTTACGTCACTGGCTCATAATCTGCAGCCACAAAATAATAATCTGTTGATATCGGCTTGCCTCGTGCCCATTAGAGAAGGCAATGGGTCATTCTTCTCTGGTCAGGTCTCTGTGTGACTGAAAACCTACAGCACTGCGTTTTAATCTTTACTGTCCTGTGGAACAGCTAACCAGCCACTCAGTTCAAGGTCAACATAACATGCTGGCCTGACCAGGGCTGAATACAACCCGTGAGGGCAGATGAAAAGGTAAGATAACCCCCTTCCTCTGCCTGTATCCCATATTCCTGCGCTGAATTACATTCAGGTAGGTGGCCACTCACACTTTTAGTCGTATTCTTTGTGATTGAGTCTGTCTCCGAGAGTGTTTTCCATCTCGATAGGCACCTCTGGTGCTAGCTTTATTGATGCTGACCTACAGATGGAAGGATGGTTTAAATTCCACGTCAGTGGCTGTGCATTGTAAATGAATGGTATCCTGTGTCACATGAAGGAAATGGAGCAAGTTAAGTGAGGGAAAGGAGTTATTGTGATCAACTGTGAGAGCGTTGTTGAGGCAGTATTTGGGGTATTGTGGACAGATTTTATCTCCTTTATATGGAGTGATCTCCTTACCACAGAGAGAATGAATAAGAGTCCCACCGGATTAATCCCTGGGATGATGGCACCATGACGAGTGAGTAAAGGTTGATCTGTAGCGCTGTGACATAATAAGAGGTGATTGCATTGAACCCTGAGAGGGATGATCAATCACTCCTTATATTCGAAACAGGCAATGAGAAGGCGATAAATTCCTTGACTGTTGATTCATTCAGAATGCATGATTCTGGATAGTTTAAGTGCCTCTGAGGACGTTACGCCTACCCACCCCAACCCCCACTCCCCACGGCGCTTGACAGAGACAGAGAGGTCCAGGTTTTGAATAAGTTTTCCTCACATTAATACAGTGCAGTTAGTGTGTGATCCTGCACTGAATGTCATATTATCTACCATTCTGACAGCAGCCAATATATCTTCATTCAAAAACAGTCAAATATTTTTGGCCCTGTTGAGACCACACCTGGAGTACTGTGTGCAGTTCTGGTCTCCAAATTTGAGGAAAGACATTTTAGATATTGAGGGAGTGCAGCGTTGGTTCACGAGGTCAATTCTGGAATGGCGGGATTACTTTATACTGAAAGACTGGAGCGATTGGGCTTGTATACCCTTGAGTTTAGAAGACTTAGAGGGGATCTGATTGAGACATATAAGATTATTAAAGGATTGGATACTCTGGCGGCAGGAAACATGTTTCCACTGATGGGTGAGTGCCGAACCAGAGGACACAGCCTAAAAATACGGGGTAGGCCATTTAGGACAGAGATGATGAGAAACTTCTTCACCCAGAGAGTGGTGGCTGTGTGGAATGCTCTGCCCCAGAGGGCAGCGGAGGCCCAGTCTCTGGATTCATTTAAGAAAGAGTTGGATAGATCTCTCAAGGATTGTGAAATCAAAGGTTATGAAGATAAGGCAGGAACAGGATACTGATTAAGGATGATCAGCCATGATCATATTGAATGGTGGTGCAGGCTCGAATTGCAGAATGGCCTACTCCTGCACCTCTTGTCTATTGTCTATTGCCTATTGTCTATTTCCACCAGCTCCTGACCTTCTTGAAAAACACGAATCCATATTCTCAGAGATGCAAAAAGACTCTTTAAAGTTTAAACCATGATACTATAAGACATAGGGGCCGAAATTAGGCCAGTTAGCCCATCGAGTCTGCTCCGCCATTTGGTCATCGCTGATAAGTTTCTCAAACCCATTCTCCGACCTTCTCCCCGTAACCCTTGATTCCCTGGATAATCTGAAAAGCTATCCCCGTCTCACATATAATCAATAATCTGGCCCCACAGCCTTCTCTGCAAATAAATTACAAAGATTCACCATTCGTTGGTTAAAGAAGTTTCTCCTTAGCAACATCCTAAAAAGATGTTCCCTTGAAGCTTAGGCTGTGTCCTTGGGTCCTCGTCTCTCTTACCAATGGAAACATCTCATGCACATCCACTCTGTTCAGGTAATTCAGTATTCTGTATGTTTCAATTACATTTCCTCTCTTCCTTCTAAACTTTTCAAGTATAGACCCAAAGACTCAAACATTCGCCAAACAACTAACTTTTCACTCCTAAGACGATTCCCGTGAAAATCTTCTGAACACGCTCCAGGGGCAGTATACCTTTCCTGAGATATGGGGCACAACAGTGCGCTCA
Organism: Chiloscyllium punctatum; assembly: GCF_047496795.1. Classification (NCBI taxonomy): domain Eukaryota; kingdom Metazoa; phylum Chordata; class Chondrichthyes; order Orectolobiformes; family Hemiscylliidae; genus Chiloscyllium; species Chiloscyllium punctatum. The sequence continues at coordinate 23,659 of NW_027311117.1, read as the reverse complement.
ACTCTCCAAATATCGTCTGACCAAAACTGTATACAGCTTGTTCTTAGATTCAAATTCTCCCGTAATAAATGCCATCAATAATAAGTGCCCTCTTAACTACTGCCTCAACCTACAAGCTTACCTTAAGAGAACCCTGCACTAGAACTCCCAAGTCCCTTTGCACTTCACAGTTCTGAATTTTCTCCCCATTTAGAAAATAGACCATGCCTCGATTCTTCGTGACAAAGTGCATGACCTCACACTTTGTGACGTTGGAATCCATCTGCCAACACTTTTACCTGGTCAATTCCTTCTTCAGCTTCTCTATGCGACCAGTCCATCTGCCTATCTTTGTATCGTCTGCAAACTTAGCCAGAGTGCCCTCAGTTCGATCATCTATATTGTTAACTTAACAAGTAAAAAGTTACGATTCCAACACTGAGCCTTGTGGATCACCTCTTGCCACCGGCTGCCATTCTGAGAAGGACCATTTTATCCCCACTCTCTGCTTTCTGTCAGACAGGCAAGTTCCTATTCATGCCTCTACCTTGCTTCTAACACCACGGACCCTTATCATACTCAATCATCTCCTGTGTGACACCTTGTCAAAGGCCTTCTTGGCGTCCAGGTGGATAACATCCATTGGCTGCACCTGATCGAGCCTGTTCATTTCGTTTTCAAAGATTTCCAATCTTTGTCAGGCATGACCTTCCCTTGATGGAACCATGCTGACTTTGCCCTATTTTAACAAACACTTACAAGTATTCAGATATCTTATCCTTCACAATGGATTCCATGATCTTACCCACGACAGAGGTTAAGCTATTCATTGCGGTTTCAAAAGTAATTTTTCCTTACTCCCTGCTATAGCTGACTTCCCTCATCAGTCATGGTTACCTCATTCTCCATGTACTCTGCCTCATTTTACTCGGGGTAAATCTCTGCTGCATCCCGAATTACTCAAAAAGTCTCCTGCCATTGCTGCTCCACTGTCTCTCCTGCTGGGCCCTTCTACCAGTCAATTCTACCAAGCTCCTCTCTCATGTCTCTGCAGTTGCCTTTATTCAGCTTTAATACCGTTACTTCTGAATATAACTTCTCCATCTGAAATTGTAAAGTAAATTCAATCATATTCCGATACTGCCTCCTATGATTTTCTTCACCTTAAGCTCCCTCATCTAATCTGCCTGCACAAGCTGCTCCAAAAAAGCCATCTCATAGACATTCCACAAATTCCTTTTCTTGCAAACCACCATCAATCTGAATTCACAGCCCACTTCGGTAATGAAATCCCACATGATCACTGTAACTTTGTATTTCCTACACATCTTTCTATCTCCTGGTGTATCTTGCACCCCAGCTCCTGAGTACTGTTTGGAGCTCTGAACAGAACTCCAACTATCTGTTTTTAATCTTTTTGATTCATCAATTCTACCGATACAGATTCTACACCATTTTACCTTACATCATCTCTTATTATTGATTTCATTGCATTTCTTACTAATAGGACAGCCCCATTCCCTCTGCCCAACTGCCTACCCTTTTGATAGGATGCATATCCTTGAATATTCAGCTCCCAATCCTGATCCTCTTGCAGCAAAGTCTCCGTGATGGCGATCTGCCAATTTGTGTATGAGCCACAAGCTTATTTACCTTATTCCTTATGCTGCATGCATTCCGATATAACAGTTCAGCCCTGTAGTAACTATCCCTCTTCTCATCGTCATTTGTTTGTCCCGAGTGTTTGAAGTTTGATTGCGAACACTTTCCATACTCTGCGTCTGTGCTGAAGATATGAATAACTTAGAGTTTTAGAGTCATCGAGGTGTACAGAATGGAAACAGACCGTTCGGTCCAATCTGTCCATGCCAATCAGATATCGATAATACAGTCCCACCTGCCAGAACCCGGTCCATATACATCCGAACCCTTCCTCTTCATACACCCATCTAAATGCCTCTTAAACGTTGCAATTGTACCGGCCTCCGCCACATCCTCTGACAGCTTATGCCATACACGTACCACCCTCTGGGTGAAAACGTTGACCCTTAGTTCTCTTTAATATCTTTCCCCTCTCACCCTTAACCTCTGCCCTCTAGTTCTGGACTCCCTGACCCCAGGGAAAAGACTTTGTCTGTTTATCATTTCCATGCCCCTCATAATTTTGTAAATCTCTAAAAGGTCACTCCTCAGCCTCCGACCCTCCAGGGAAAGCAGCCTCAGCCTGCTAAGCCTCTCCCTACAGCTCAAATCCTCCAAACATGGCAACATCCTTGTAATTTTTTTCTGCAACCTTTCGAGTTTCACAACATCTTTCTGATACGAAGGACATCAGAATTGCATGCAATATTCCAACAGTGGCCGAACCAATGTCCTGTACAGCCCCAACATGACGTCCCAACTCCTGCACTCAATACTGTGGCCAACAAAGGAAAGCATACCAAACGCCTGCTTCTTGAGATCTGCAGTCTTACCCGCTCCTTTAATTTGGGTTTTATAATTTTCCCTATAACTGACACCACCCCACCCCCATTTAGCTTCATGCCCAGTCTACAGCCCTAGTTATGCGATTTGCTTGAACTCAGCTCCCAACACTTTTCAGATGAAGACCGTCCGATCAGAACAGTGCGCTCCTTCCCCAGTGTCTGGTGTCAATGTCCCATGATACAAACCCATTTCTCCCACACCAAACTTTGAACCACACATTTTCCTGCTGACCCTGTGCTAATTAGCTCATGGCTCAGGCCGTAATTCGGATCCTATTTCCTTTTTGCTTCTGTTTTCTAATTTAGCTCTGAGCTCTTCGTATCCCTTAGCAGAACCTCTGTCCTAGTTTTATCTCTGTCGTTGACCAATGGATCTTTACCCTCACACTCGAAGTTCCCCTGCAGCCCAGATGAGATATCCCTTACCGAAACACCAGTCAGTAACGCCGCATTCAGGACTCTCAATCTGGGTCACAGAGAACAGTGTCTATGCCGCTAACTATACTATCCCCAGTTACATTAACATTTCTCTTCTCTTGCCCCACTTGAAAGCTTTCCTCAACTCGGTGTTGCGGCCAATCAGCTCATCCTCCCTGCAGTCCCCATCCCATCCACACAGGGAACAAAACTCTTGAACCTGTTAGACACGGACAGGGGCTGAGGCTCCAGCAATTCTACGTCCTGGATCCCTTTATCTACTTCACTCAGAGATAATCTCTCTACTTTCTAACCACTGGCTGAATTTGAGTCAGTTGATCTTAGGAGTGTAACTGTCTCTTGAATCACAGCATCCAGGGAACTCTCCCCCTCCCTGATGCATCGCAATGTTTCAAGCTCAAACTCCAGCTCACCGACTCAGAACCAGAGTCTTTCTTGCATGCGACATTTACTCCAGACATGGTCACTGGGAACCACCGTGGGGTCGACCACTCCCACATCATGCAGAAACAACACATCACCCGAGCCTCCATTCTTATTTTATTTATCTACTATTGAATGGTTCCTCTGCAATTTTGTTTGTTTATGTACATCTGTTTATGCAAGTTGTAACCAATAAATTAACATGAGTCAATTTAACACAGATTCAAATTTAACACACTGCCTATTAGCAAATGAGATCACATCCTCCCTTTGTCAAACCTGCACATTACCTTCTGATAGAATTCTGACAGACTTGTCAGCGGGCCCATACCTTGATGAAGCCATGCTGACTCAGCCCTATTTTACCATGCACCTCCAACTATTCTGCAATGTCATTGCTAGCAATGCCCTCTAAATCCCTAATAACGGCCGATGCCAGGCTATACTGCCCTATGATTTCCTGTATTTTGCCTTTCTTCCTTCTTACACAGAGATTGTACATTATCCATTTTCCAGTTCTCTGGGACTCTGTCTGATGATAGTTTTTCCTGAACAGTCGCGACCATTGGTTTCACAATCTTCTCCGTGAATTACTTCAGAACATTGGTTGTTATCCTTCCAGTCTGTGTGATTTATCTATTTTCAAACAAAGCTGCTTCCCCAGTACCTTCTCCTCAACGCTGATCACTACATCCGTTCCTCATCCTTGACTCGCTTTAAGGTCTGGATTGTTCATAATATCTACCATTGAGTATTGACGGAAAGTACCTATTCAGGTCATTCTCCAATTCTTTGTTTTCCATTTCTCTGCAGCAAGCCTCAATTTCTGGTTGTCCAATGTTCACTCTCCCCTTTTATATATCTTAACAAAACCCCTGCAATCTCCTTTTCTAAAGCAAGCTCGCTGACATATTTCGTGTTCATCACTTTGTTGCTTCTTGAATTGTCCTCTGCTGCTGTATAAAGGCTTCCCAATCTTAGGTAGGCTGCGTGTGAGCATTCATGTTAACTTAACTGTTGAAAATATACTAATGTAACAGTCCTAATCCTATTGTCTATCATTGGATAGCGTGGTGACACAGCACTGCTGTCTCACAGTGCCAGGGACTGGGGTTCAATTCCAATCTCTGGACCCTGTCTTTCTGGAGATTTTGCAATCTCTGCATTGGGAGAATTGCCTCTTTTCTCTCTCCACAGTATGTTTCTGTGTTTGTTTCAGGTATCTGCCATCTACAGTATATTTGCTTGTCTTTGATGCAAATATGACGGGTTTATTGTCGACGTCACTCTGGTCCTCAGGCTTCCTGGGTGCTTGGGAATCTTGCGCATCTACTTATGTGAGTCAATGTCCCTGATTACCTACTCTGTCTCTCTCAAACCCTGAGGCCATCCGTCACTGCATGCAGCCTTTCATTGAGCCACCCCGGGATTCCCCACACCCCATGGCCTGGCACTAGATGCTCTTTACTCAGTGAGCGCACAAAGACACTGGGCACTTTCTGACGCGCTGGGATCCGGGGTAAAGGCCCAGCCATTAAAAGGAACAGAATAGCTAAAATCCAATTGAACAGCAAAGCAGAGTAAACAGGCTGACTGGCACCCATCTGTGATGACGTTTTCAGGTATTTTGGACTAATTTCTTTTTATCACCGTCCATGTACAAATAGATGCTCCATAAGTATATCTTGTCACACAGGTTTGGTGGAGGTGACAAATATCAGATCCAATGATCATTAGGACTGATTCGTTGGGCTCCACGTTCCTGGTTAATGAGATCATACTTAAGCTTTTATTGTCAAGTCTATCCATTTCAAAGTAAAGGACTTGCTGGAGTTGTGCTGAAAGCATATTTGAATGTTGGGGAGACTAGATTATGCCACGTGCCAGTGAAGTTAGGAATAGGAAGGTAGTAAAGTTAAAAACATGGCCAAAGAGCTGGTAGGGTAGGCAGCACTTCCAATATGTGGATCATTGGGATTCCCGGGTCGGTAGGATAGACACAAGTAGGACGGGATGCAGCTGAACTGGCAGCAATCTCAGATATGTGGGTCATTGGGAATCCTGGGTCAGTAAGAAATGCACAAGAAGGACGGGATGGATGTGAACCAGCAGCAATCTCCTGGCAGGCAGGTTTGTTATTGTCACTCAGGAGAGTTTAAACTAGAGTGGTGGTGGGGGAGGGAGGGTGGGAGAGCCAGAGCAGTACATCCACACGCACAGTGACGGAAGAGCAGTTGGAGACTAATCCCAGTACAACTAAGAAAAGCAACAAACTGGCAGAGGGGAGTGAACACAATGGGACTGGAAGTCTGAAGTATGCTGATTTTAATGTGAGCAGTGTGACAGGCAAGACAGATGAATATATATAACCATGATACAAATATTACAGAGATGTGTTTGAGAGAGGGATCAGAAAACTGTCAATCCAATAGGTCTAGAGCGAGTTGAAGAATGTGCCGTGAGAGGCTGGAGACGGTTGTTTGAAGCAAAATAATTACCCAGCAGTTTATTGGAATTGGACAGTGTGGGATGAAATGTACAGATTGAAGGGACAAGGGAGGAAACTGAAATTGTCTGTTTACAATATTTTCCGCTTTACCGAAAGTCCTTTGTAATCTCCTGTTACCAGAGAATAGACGAGGAGGAATTTACATCAGGGAAACGCAAACCAAATATCAGGTCAGAATTTGATGGAGTTTGGCTGAAGTGTATTTATTTCAATGCAAGAATTGTTATGGGTAAGGACGATGAACTGGGAGCCTGAATCCATACATGGGACTATAATGTTGCGGCTTTACAGAGACTTGGTTGAGAGAGGGAAAGGACTGGCCGTTCAAAGTATCCAGAGTTTCATTGGTTTAGGCGAGAAAGAGAAGAAGTTAAAAGAGGTGGTCGAGTTGTTTTACTGATCAGGGAGAATGCTACATCTGCACGTGAACAGGACATACAGGAGGGAACATCCACTGCAGCAATATGGGTCAAGCTCCAAAATAAGATGGATACAAGCACTGCGTTACTATAATCTCTCCAACAGCCACGGCAGGATTGAGGAACAGATATGTATGTCGATTGAGGAAAGATGTATTAAAAAAAGAGTGGTCATAGTTAGTGACTTTAATATCCCCAATAATGACTGGAAGTCCATTAGAGCAAGGGGCTTAGACGGGGCAAAATTTGTTAACTGCAGCAGTATGTGGATAGTCCAACGAGAGGAAGAACCATACTGGACCTCGTATTGGCTATTTAGCCTGGCCAGGTGACTGACCTTTCAGTGGGACATAATTTTAGAAACAGTGGTCACAGTTCCTTCAGATTTAAGAAAACGTGAACACGGATATGTCAGGACCTTGTGGGAATCTACTGAATTGGCGGAAGGAAAATTACGTCAGCTTCAGGCAGAGCTAGGCGGTGTCAATTGGGAGGAGCTGCTATCAGGCAAATCCAAGTTTGTAAGAGGGAACTGCTTGTTAAAACCTGACATCAAAATCATCTCGTGAGCGTTCTCCCAACTGCTCGAATTTCTATCTTATTTTTGAACTGATATTTCAAGGCTGCTGCATATCAGACAACAGAAAGAGATAAAGGATGATTCTGCACTGTGACCTTCGCAGGATCAGCTTGTCTGTCCAGGCACCTGAAGTCTTTATTGTGGGTCAGAGAACTTCAGAATTGATAGAGCACTGAAGGAGGCCATTTAGCCCATTGTACACCGACGAGCTCTCCAACAGCACAATTTGTCAACAGAGAGAACAGAATGTGTGTGTGTCTCTGTGTGTGTGCGTGAGAGAGAGAAAAATTAACAGAGAAAAAAGGAAGTGAAGAGAGATAAAAGGAATGGAGAGGAAACGGAGCGACAGAGTGAGTGAGAGCAAGATGTGTCAGACGAGTCTGAAGTTATATCAGAAGACAGCACGTGGAGAAATACACAGAAATTTCATTTAGAAACTCCCACAGACTGCAAGACCTTTGTCTGGTGCCGTACTCTGTGAGGACTCTGCTGTCATCCCAGATCATTCATCGCCAATAATATCTCAGAACCGGGTTGCTGACGCTGAAGAGAATCCAAAAGAACAATAGATTAGTTATAGGGAGAAGGTGAATTAATTTAAATATTCTGGGCCAACAGGAACGTGTAGTCCCTCTAGACCCGGTGTGAGAGACAGGGCGAGAGATTCTCAATGAGGGGGATCACTGACAGGGGGGAGATCAGCATCTCAGCGGTGGGTCAAATAATGACTGATAAAGGTTGAAAACCTCGTCCATGGTTTTTAAATTCACATTTCAATTCATATATCTCCACATCGTAAGAGTATTTTAACAATCTTGCATCTTTGTAGTTTTCATGTTTTAGTATGTACAGAAAAGCTTGTTTTTTGTCCCTTCATTTTGTATTGGGACCATAGTCCGATTGAATCCTAACTAAGGCTGTAGACAGAGGTCTAAACTGATTAGGAGTTTGTGTGTGTGTTGGCAGGGTGGGGAGGGGGGGGGTGGTGGGTGTTCCGTTATAGGGTTAAATTAGAAAAGAGGAGGTAAATGTGCAGAGCTCAGGAGAGGTTATTAAAATCTCCAGCACAGACGCAAATAAGACAGAGTGTATGGAAAGTGTAAGCAATCAGACTTCAAGCACACCGGACAAACAAATAACAATGAGAAGAGGAACCGTTAATACAAGATTGAAGGGGTTATGTCTGAATGCACGCAGTATAAGGAATAGAATAAATGAGCTTGTGGCATAGACTGAAATTGGTAGGTTTGACGTGATGGGCATCACAGAGAAGTGGTTGCAAGGGGATCAGGACATTCAAGGACATATATCCTATCGAAAAGATAGGTAGCGAGGGAGTGGGTTTACATTATTAATAAGAAATTAAATTAAATCAATAGTAAGAAAGGAAGTAAAGTCAGATGTGTAGAATCTGCGTAGGTAGAATTGAGGAATCACAAAGATAAGACAACCACAGTTGGAGACTTGCACAGGCCTCCAAAGAGTAGTTAGGAGCTGTGGTACAAGATACACCAGGAGATAGAAAAGATCTGTAGGAAAGGCAAAGTTACAGTGATCATAGGGGGATTTCTATATGCAAGTGGAATAGGAAACCAAGTTGGGAGTGGATCGCAAGGAAAGGAATTTGAGGAATGTCTATGGGATGGCTTTTTGGAGCATCATGTGGGGGAGCCCACTGGTGAACAGATGACACTGGATTTAATGACGCAGGCTAGATAAGGGAGCTTAAGGTGAAAGAAACTTCAGAAGCGGTGATTAGAACATGGTTGAATTTATTCTGCAATTTGAGAGAGCGAAAGTAGAATCAGAGTTAACAGAATTTCAGCTGAATAAAGGCAACTGGAGAGGCACAAGGGAATAAATGGGTAGAATTGACCGGGACAGGGGCCTAGCAGGAAAGACAGCAGAACAGTCATGGCAGAAAATTCCAAGATTAATTCAGGAAACACTGCAGTAATACATGCTGAGCAATAAAGGCATTGTAGAGGGAGAATGAGGCAACCAGGGCTGACGAGGGAAGTCAGGGATTTTGTATAAGTAAAAGCGCAAGCAATGTGAAGGGCAAAGGGAAACTGGAGAATGGGGCCAACAGAAGGCAAGGAAAAAATAAATAAGGAGGGAGAAGATTAAATATGGGAGTAATCTAACCATTAATATAAAGGAAACTTTAAGAGATTCTTTAAATATATAAAGTGCAAAAGAGAGGTAAAAGTGAACATGGACCACTGGAAAATGATGCTGGAGAGACGGTAGTGGGAAACAAAGAAATGGCTGAGGAACGTTGCATCAGTCTTCACGGTGGAAGACACGAGTAATTTCTCAAGAATTGACGAGAGTGAGAGGGCAGTCCTGAATATGGTGGTCATCACCAAGAAGAGCATGTTAGAAAAGGGAATGGGCTGAATGTGGATAGCTCACCTGGACCAGATGGACTACACCCCAGCCTTGTAAGGGAGATAGCTGAAGAGTTAGTGCAAGCGTAAGTGGTAATCATTCAGAAATGACTAAAATCAGGAAACGGCAAAGTGGCTGTATAATTGCTAACATGACACCCCGTTTAATAAGGGAGTTAGGTAGAAGATGGAAAACTGCAGACTGATTTGCCTAACCTTGGTTGTGGGTAACATCGTGGAATCCATCGTGAAGGATGGGATTTCTGATACTTGGAGGTGTTTGGTAAAATAGGACAGAGTCAGCATGGTTTCATCAAGGGGAGATCAGTCCTGCCAAACCGGCTAGAAAACAATGAGGGAGTAATGAGCAGATTAGATCAAGGAGAACAAATAGATGTTATCCATCTGCACTCAAGAATCCTTTGACAAAGTGCCATGCATGAGGTTATTGAGAAAGGTATGAGCCCATGATATTAGAGGCAAGGTGATAGCATGGATAGAAGTTTGGCTGCCTGAGAGAACGCATAGAGTGGGGATAAAAGTGCTCTTCTCTGGAAGGCAACAAGTGACAAGTGGTTTTCCACAAAACTCAGTGTTGGGACCACAACTATTTACTTTTTGCATTCATTATCTATATGAAGGAACTGAGGGCATTCTGGCTAAGCTTTCAAACAGTGCAAAGATAGACAGAGAGACAGGTAGCATTGAAGAGGTGGTTCGGCTGCAGGAGGGTGGTCTCGTGCATCTCCTCAACTTCCCACACCTCCGCCCTTGCACACCACCCTTCCAACGACAACAAGTTAGAACCTCTCTGGTGCTCGCCTTCCATCCCACTAACCTCGGGATACAACGCATCATCCTCCACCATTTCTGCCACCAACAGTCAGACCCCAATACCAGAGATATACTTCCCTCCCTACCCCTATCATCATACTGCTGAGACCATTCCCTCACGACTCCCTCGTTAGGTCCACACGCCCCCACCAAGCCACCTTCCACTCCCAACACCATCCCTCGGCACTGCAAGAGATATGAAACCTGTGCCAACACCTCCCTCCTCACCTCCACCCAAGGCCCCAAAGGATCCTACCACATCAGGCAGAGAACATCCTGTGCATCCAAACACCTAATCTAGTCAGTCCATTGCTCCTGTTTCCTATACATTGGCGAGGCAGGATGTCAACATACAGAATGGTTCAGGGAACACACGGAAACCCAACAACCCCACTTCCCTGTGGCCGAATACTTTAACTCTCCCTCCCACTCCGCCAAAGCCCTGCAAGCTTTTGGCCTCCTCGACTGCCAAATTCTAGCCACCTGACTTTTGGAGGAAGAACGCATCATCTTCTGCCTTGGGACCCTCCAAACACACGGTATCAAGGATAATTTCACCAGTTTCCTTATCTCCCCTTCCTCCACCTTATCCCAGATCTAACCCTCCAACTCAGCACCGACCTCTTGAACTGTCCTACCTGTCCATCTACCTTCCCAAGCATCAAATCCACCTTCCATTCTGATCTATCAGGATCATCACCCACCTTCATTTGGCTGTCGCCTTCCAAGCTACCATTCTCCCAGCGCCAGCTCCCCCCCCCCCCCACACACACATTTATCTTTCTGCCCCCTTCCACCCACTCCACATTCCTGATGAAGGCTTTATGTCTGAAACGTCAAATCTCCTGCTCCTCGGATGCTGGCTGACAGACTGTGCTTTTCTATGACTACACTTTTTGACTCTGATCTCCAGCATCTGTGGTCCTCACTTTCACCTGCTGAAGGACTTTAACAGGTTTGGAGAGTGGGCAAAGAAGTGCTAGATGGAGTACAATGTGGGAAAGTGTGGGAAAGCATTCTGCCAGGATGAATAGAGGCATGGACTATTTTCGAAATAGCGAGCAAATTCAGAAGTCTGAAGGGCAAAAAGACTAGTCCAGAAGTCTTGAAAGGTAAACCTGCCGTTTGTCAGTAGTTAGAAAGGCAAATACAATGATGATATTTATTTCAAGAAGGCTTAAATATAAAAGCAGGGATGTTCTTCTAAGGCTCTACAAGGCTTTGGTAACGCCACATTTGGATTATTGTGCGCAGTTTTGAGTCCCATATCTCAGGAAGGATTCACTGGTCCTGGTGTGTTTTCCAAAGAGATTCACGAGAATGGTGCCAGGAAGTAAAAGCTTATCATATAAAAAATATTTGAGGACTCTGGGTCTGTATTTGGTAGAATTCAGAAGGATGTTAGGAGGTCTAATTGAAACTTACAGAATACTAAATGACCTGGGAGAGAGGGGATTTTGGGAAGATGTATCCAATGTAGGAGAGACTAGTACCCGAGGGGACAGTGGAAAATGAAGATCTTTTCGAACAAAGATAAGGAGAAACCTCTTCAGCCAGACAGCGGTGAATCTATGGAATTCACTGCTACAGAGGGCTGTCGAGTCCAGGTCAGTGGGTATATTTAGGAGTGAGACAGATAGGGGATCTGTAAAGGGGATCAAGGGTTACAGGTAGAAAGTGTGAGAATGGGGTTGAGAAGCTTAACAGCCATCATGGAATGGCGGAGCAGGCTCAAATGGCCTAATGGCCAAATTTCTGTTCCAATTTCTTATGGTTGTGTGGTTAATATTGGCTCTCCTCATTCCTCATTGGCAATGTACCCTTGAGTTTGATCTTCATATGATTTATGAAGAATAAAATTCCAATACTGATGGCTGGGAAATATCATGTTCCCTCCCTCCACTCTCAGCAGCCATGCCTCGATATCATAATCACACTGCAATTGAAATCCAGTGAAATTTACTTCAATACAGTTGATTGACATGGATAACATTAATAGCAGGACCTTTACCTGCCCTCTCTGATCCATGAATAATCATATGAATTGTGTGTCACATCATATTCCCTGTTAACATATCCATGCTATTTGTCTGTTATCACTCATGTTGTCATAAGCAATTTTCTGTCAGATTATGGACTAGAAACGCTCTCTACATATTTTACTGACATTATAATCACTGATCAGTAGTTACAGACAGTATATTTTGATTTATAATCCGAGAAACTTGTTTAAGTTCTGACAATCCTTTGACATTACTGTCATATCTAAGACAGATTGAATGATAACATACAATCAATGTACCATCTCAAATATTTCTTCCTGTTCACCCCCCACACATATCCCATGCCAAATGTGTAAACTTTAAAAGTTCTTTTGAATTTTAATAAAATCATTATTGAATTCAAAGGGGTTAACTGGAGCTATTTGTTCAGTGACTGTGATTAATATCAATCTCAGTGGATCCGAATTATGGCAGTGGAGAGTTTCCATGGTTGAAATATAAATGGGCTCTGTTCAATGAGCTATCACATCGCGAGAGTAGGAGCATCACTGACAGCACTAACAGGGATCATCAGCTTGAGAGAGAGAGCGGGAGGAGAGATCAAAATCTGAGAACATTAGACAGGAACGTTACAATAATGATTCATAATCTGAGGACCATGGATTGGAATGTTCCAACAATGGATCAGAATCTGAGAACAATTGACTGGAATGGTACAGCAATGTATCAGAATCTGAGAACATTAGACTGGAATATTCCAACAATGGACAGAAGTTTATCCTCGGGTCTTTACTGTCTTTCTTGGCCTTGGATATCATTAACATCACGGATCCTGTATATCCTTTGGATTATTCAAGGTGGTTACTATCCCATCCTTGCGATAGTTGGTGTTCCTGGTAAGTCATTATATTTATCTACTAAACTGGGTTGAACTCAATTTCTGCTCATGATATACAAATTGTGGAAAGTGCAATTCAATGTCTTCAGTTCCAAACAAAAAAATCCTTTCCTTATAAATTATAGCTATCAAACTACTTTTTATAAATTACTCACTGATAAGCGAGAAGGACACAGAATGTTCTCAAACTCCATAATCCATTTTGTCCCTCACGGATTTACATCTCCATGTCCTCCCCACTCACCAATCCTGTCCAAAACCACCATCATGATATCTCAGTCTCGTCTGCAGGCTCAGTGCAACTTCTGAATGTAACATGATTTTTGCCTTTGTTCAATCTGGATGCAACAGTTTCAAGTGCCTTCTAATCACATGTCCATCACTAAATAATTGCTCTTGAGGATGTTTGACGTGTTCCCTGCACGTACAGGAAGACAGTTTATGGTAGCAAAGTCATTGACTCATAATCTAGAGCCACAGAATAATAGTCTGTTGATATCTCATGAAGGAAAGTGGTGGAATTTAAAAGCAACCATTATCATTTGTTATAAAAGTTCATCTACTTGGCTGAAGTCCTTGTGGTAAGTCAATGTGTCAAACATCCCTAATCAGGTTTCCGTGTGACTTCAGTGATGAACATGTGGGTGTACTGCACCTTTAAACTACCTGACAGCAGCAAGTCTTCTGAAAAATAGATATAATTTAACATTTCATCGAACAACTCGATTAGCTCATTGTCTTGAGACAAAAACAAATTCAGCCAAACAGTTAAAATTATACTTCAAATGACCCACTTCCAATTAAGTTTGAATGCAATAGATTGATAATCTTAAAAGCCAATGACACAATCCAATAGTTTGGAGGTACAAGACCGAGGAAAATTGAACAGTTGAGAGCAGAGCTGCCAAGATACCAGCATGCAAAGACTGCCTGAAAAATAGTTCCCTTAAAAGTATATTCATTGATTAGTAACTAGTGAAGCAGAATCCCCCAGAAGAAAAGAAGACAGGACTATGGAGAAGAACCGAAAGTTTCCTGGTTTTGAGATAAGAAGTTTTATTTTGTAAATCTTAATTAGGAATCTTATCTGACTCGTATTGTGGAGGGGGGAAGTCAAAGATAGGTTAGAGGAAGAAGTTGTAAATATTCGTTCGATTATTATTCTCTGTAAAACTTTAAGAAATAAAGTTGTTAATTTTTACTTTAAATAGTTCTTAGACTCTAGAAACATCACACATTACCGCATTGGATAAATCTTTTCTGTGTTGCTGGTTTTAATTAACCAGGAGAATTTATCCTGAATTGTAACACGACAAGCCCCCAGCAATGTGTTTTACTCTTTACTGTCCTGTGGAACAACTGAAACAGCCACTCAATTTAAGATTGGTGTAACATGCTGCCCTGACCAGGGCTGCATACATCCTGTGAGAGAAGAACAAAAGTAAAGGTAGCTCCCACCCTCTCCCTGTTTTCCGTATTTGTACAGCTCATTTCTATTCAGGTAGGTGATCATTACATCTTTTAGGTGTATTCGATCTCATTGAAATGCTCCCCGAGTGTGATGCACATCTCCATAGGCAACTCTGGTGCTGGCTTTATTGATGCTGACGTACAGATATAAGGAACTTATAAATTCCATGTCAGTCGTAGTGCATAGAGAAATAATGGCGTTTCATAACACAGAAAGGAAACGGCGCTGTCTAAGTGAGAGGAAAGGATTATTGTGATCATCCCTGAGTGTGTTGAGGCAGTATTTGGGGTACTGTGGATAGACTTTCTCTCAAGTCTCGCCAGACTAATCCCTGGGATGATGGTAACATGAACAGTGAGTGAAGCTCTGTGAGAGAATAAGGTGATTGCATTGAACATTCAGAGGGATGCACAATCACTCATGATGTTCTAAACAGACACTGTTACGGTGATAAATTCCATGGCTTTTTTTCAATCGGGTTACATGGTTCTCGATAGTTTAAGAGCCTCTGAGAACGTTCCACCCAACCATCCCCACTCCCTATTTCGATTCAGAAACAGAGAGAGAGGTTCAGGCTTTTGAATGCAGTTAATGCAGTTCAATTGGTGCGTGATCCTGCAATGAACATAATACCATCCATAATCCCGACAGCAGCAACAGTACCTTCATTATAAAAGAGTTAACTCTTCCCAGCAGCTTCTGACCTACATAGAGCACATGGGAGTGTCTTCTCGGAGATGGAAGCTGCCTCCTTGAGACTTTACACAAAATATTTGGTTTCCCTTATCACTGCCAGCAAACCATGTTAAGGTAGCACACGTTCTACAAACAATGGAACCATGATTAACACCATGGAGCCCCCTATCAATGCAGTTTCGGTTTTATTGGTTTGTAATGTTAGAGTATCAATGACGTCCTCCTGTTTCTGTATAACTATCTCGTGGGGCTGAATAGCCTCCTCCGGGTCTCATGAAACAGGTTTAAGGGTCTGATTAGGCTCTGCCTGTTCCTGTTTAACAGCTCGATGTACTGACCAGACCCCTCTTATTCCTGTAGAATAGGCAGGTGGATTGAATGGGCTGTCCCTCTTCTTGTTCATGAGTTTCCACGGGCTCAATGGCTTCCACATATCAGTGTGCAACCAGCCTGGGATGCTGATTGAGCTCCTCTATTAACTGTGGAAATGTGCAGGGTCTGGCAGCGCTGTTACATGAATGTTACCGACACTTTACCAGCACAAACGGAATGCTGTCCAGGTCTTGCCGCACATGGTCACAAGATGGTTCAGGAGCTGAGGGGGCACAAAATCTCTGAATATTGTGTGATCTTCAGTCATCATCCTTACTTCAGATCTTATGATGGGGAAAGATATTGATATAGCAGTTGAAGATGTTTGTGCTGAGGAGGCAAACCTGAGGATCTCCTGCAGAGATGTCCAGGAACTGTTAGGGCTGTTGGCCACCGACCACAAGCATCTTTCTTTGTGCTCTGAAAGACCCAGACAAGTGGGAGGTTATACCTGATTTCCATTTAGCTCAAATAAGTAGGTGATCCTGATGCCATCCTCAGTCAAATACTCACTTGACATCAGAGCCATTCACTGTTTGCTGAGCCCCTGTGTTCACCTCTCGTTCATA
Source organism: Chiloscyllium punctatum (assembly GCF_047496795.1). Classification (NCBI taxonomy): domain Eukaryota; kingdom Metazoa; phylum Chordata; class Chondrichthyes; order Orectolobiformes; family Hemiscylliidae; genus Chiloscyllium; species Chiloscyllium punctatum. The sequence goes on along the minus strand of NW_027311117.1, from coordinate 7,589 downwards.
TCAATTAGGTGACGATGTATGTGTAGGGAATGTTTTCCTCTCATAGCGGATAATCAATGTCAGGAATTATCTGGGCTAGCGAGTTATGGGATCTACATCACTGAAAGTATTTAAGGAGGAGGTAGATGGATTTTTGAGCTGTCAGACAGCTAAGGGATGTGAATAATTGGACATTAAAAAGGAGTTAATGCCAATAGTAGATCAGCCATGATGGTAGACAATGGCTTGATCGTCCCGAATTAGCTGATCCGGTTTCTTTTGTCCTCATATTCTGTAATTACAAATTTAATAGCTGTAATTTTCATAAAAGTTCTGTTATTGAACGTTGCAATCAGACAGAGCAAAGTATTTTGTGAGTCATCTCTGGGTGAGATATGAGGGTTGTATTCACAGTGAATCTGGGCCTGTATTATGACCAACAAATAAAGCACAAGTTGCAGTGAGGAGACACTCTGCAAAGAGACCAGAGGCGTCTTTCGAACCCAGCCTGGATTTCCAAATAGTATTTTCCAACCCACACTAAACCGTGTGTGTGTGACAGTCTTGAGGGACTGAATGAGATGCTGTGTTACTGTGGATCAGGTAGTTGGAGCAAGTGGCCTCCAACTGCTCCTTGCAGGAGCTGTGAGTGGTTGGATGGAACATAGGAACATAGGACTGAGCAGCAGGAGTGTGCCATTAGACACTTTGTCACCGCTCCACCATGCACAAAGATTATGGGTCATGTGATTGTGATCTCCCCAGCACTGTTCTGTCTGTATACCATTTTCTACATTCACTTTTCTGTCAAATGTCAACAAATACAACTTTGAATAAATGTAAACATCCAGGCACCACAAACTTCTGGGGAGGGAATTTCCACTTGGACAGCCCTTTGAAAATTTCTCATTTGTGTTCTAGCCAATGTTGGAGGGTCACTGTTTCCTTTTGCGTCTCACACCTCCACTGGTTACACCAATCTCAAATGTAACCAGTTTAATGATGTACCAATGATATCGGTCTCAGATTAGGTCATTTTCTAGAAAGAAAATGTCAGACACAGAACGTTGAACTCATATCAAATAGTAAAATGACAGAGTGTTCCAAATGTTATTCTGCCTTTGAAGCTATTCTGTTCAAATAAGCTACTGATTGTGGGATTTCTTTCTGGAACATTTGGATTTGGCTGAATTCCCTTTGTTTCGGGCATATGACAGTTTCCAATGAATCCTCACCAGGAATCCACCACAAGTGGCAAAGATAACTCAGGGATTTTATAGACTGACACTTTGCTATCTGGTGGAACAAAGTAAGAGAAAGGGATCAATTGGCTATTGATTCTCAGGCAGTGAACAATTTTCTCCCTCTCTGTGTTGAAACATACAATAATGTCAACTGAACACCAAACTGGACCATGTGTGCTCTCCTGGAACATTCTCGGGAAAACCTGATTATGGATTATATGCAGCGGCATCATTGCTCCTGTTGTATACAATTCCATTCAATCTCAAAAAATGTCCCCATTTTATAATTTGATAACATACTTACACGTGTCTGTGTAATTTGTAAATATTGGTAGGTGTCTTCATAGTATTGTGTGTTAATTTCAATACATCTTTTTCTTCAAATATTTTCTCTAGCTTTAGTCTCCCTGACAAGAGATAATATCCATCCAGCTGATGCACTTTTCTGAAATTCATGGTGGTTCAATGCTATTTCTAGGCGAAGATCGGAACTGATTATCCCCCATAACCAAAGGCCGGCATCCCAGGAATGAGAAAAGGGAAACCTCTTTGAAAATTTCAAAAATAATTATATCCTGTTATTTTAGTGTTAGGGGATCAAAACTGTACACAGTGCTTCAGATGTGGTCTCATCAATGCCCTGTACAGATGCAGTAAAACATTCCTGCAATTAAACCTTAACCTTTTGTCAAAAACAGCATCATTCCACTTACCTTCCAAATCACTTGCTGCATCTGCAGACTGAATTCACATGATTCATGTCCCAGGAACATGGAAACCTCCTGTATCACAGAGTTCTGCAATCTCTCTCCATTTAAATTGATTACCATTATTTTATCCTTCATGCCAAAACAGACAATTTACGTTATGTTATTTCTACTGAAGGATTGCACACTAACCATCCCTGTCTATAATCATATCGCAGACTCAGTATCTCAATTTGACGACACAATGAATCTTGGTGTACGTGCTAATTGAGCTCCAAGCCATTCCCTCCCCTTCCTCCAGATCATTGATACAGATTATTGGTTATTGATGACCCCACAGTGATCTCTGAGGCACTCCATCAGTTAGAGCTTTGCAGCCTGAAAGTAAACATTTCTCTCTACTCACTATTTCCTGCTAGCGACATATTCCCTGTTCTTGTGTAGCCGCTCAGGCGGGTTGAATGGCCTCGTCCTGGTCTGTGTAATATACCCAACGATCTGAATTACTTAATTCGATATTCCTGTGTAATTTCTTAGAGGGGCAGAATGGTCTCCTCTTGTCTCATTATAACGATCGTTTCTGACGGATTGGGGTGGTCCCCTACCCTGGAATAGCATCGAGGGGTGGATTGAGGGAACAACACATTCAGGTGAATTGGCCATGCTAAATTGACCATAGTGTTAGGTAAGGGGTAAATGTGGGGGTATGGGTGGGTTGCGCTTCGGCGGGGCAGTGTGGACTTGTTGGGCCGAAGGGCCTGTTTCCACACTGTAAGTAATCTAATCTAAACACAAGGGTTCGGGGCAGCAGTATATCTCTGTCACAGCCTCGATAGTAGATTGAGGGAATAACACATGGGGTAGCGGCAGCAGTATATCTCTGTAACAGCATCGAGGGTGGATTGAGGGAACAACACATGAGGTAGGGGCAACAGTATATCTCTGTAACAGCTTTGAGTGGTGGATTGAGGGAACAACACATGGAGTAGGGGCAGCAGTATATCTCTACAACAGCATCGAGGGTGGATTGAGATAACAACACATTCAGAATGCTCATGGCTGGTCCAATTGTATCTGATCATCCCTCTTCTGTCTGTTCCCGATAAACATTGACTCTCCTGTCCAGCAAAGATCAGTCGAGTTCAGTCTATATTCCATCCTCAAAGTATCCTCAATATTCCCTATTCCCTGAGGATGAGGATACCACAGACCGCACAGCACTAAATGGAAAGGGTCATCTTTATTTCATTTTCGGACCCATTACATTAAAATTGTGCTAACCTCACATCAAATCACCACCTCTTTTCACACTTAAGGATATAATAATTATGAATAACCATAAAATATTCTGCCCTCCAAACCTGTCCCACATTCCCACTGACTCTTTCCAGTCAAATATGTATCAAATCCAGCCCCTGCTGCAATCTCAGAAAATGAATACTTGACAACATAACACCACATGAGCATGAAAAAAGGAGCAGAATGAGGCCATTCGGCCCACCAAGTCTAATATGCCATTCAATAATTTCTTGTATGTACACTAAACCCAATCTCCTGCCTTCTCCTTAGAATCCTTGATCCCTTTATAAACCAAAAAATGTGTCGATTTGTGTCTTAATGACACTAGTGCTTGTGTCTGTGTGTGCATGTGTGTATATATGTGTGTGTCCGTATGTGTATGTCCAAGTGATTGTTTTCTGTGTATTTGTGTGTCTACATCTGTGTACCTATGTATCAGCCTCTGTGTTTCTATGTGTGTTTGTGTCTATTTGTGTGCAATTGTATGTGTCTCTGTGTGTTGCAATCTGTGTGTATGCCCATCTCCTTATATGTGTTGTGCATGTTAGTATGTTGGGGTGTTTACCAATGTCTGTGCATTTCAGTGTCTGCATCTCTGTGCAGTGAGGTATCGGTTTTTGTTTGGGACTGAATGGACTGACGTTGGAACTGACAGTGGGTTTAAAGTGAGAACTGAATGTCGCTCTTTACTCAGTTGATGGGAAGTGGATGTTTCAGAAGCTCCACATGAGCCATCTTGTTTCTGTCTGACTCATGCCAGGTTCCTCCCCACATGGCGGGAGAAGGGAGTGTGAGGGAATAGACATCAGGCACAGCACCACCCGGCTTGGCCCTTTCTGTCCCATTCCAGACAGTTTCTCCTGGAACAGGAGAAAGGGAGAGAGGGAGGGAGAGTGGAAATGGGTGACCCTGCTGTTAGTGCTGTTGGATGTGGGGCTGGGGGGAATGGTGAGGTGTCCGGAATGAGTCAGTCGACAGTTGTAGATCAATTTAGTATTATTAGTGTTGGGGGTATTGTGTAGGTGACAGAGAAAGTGAGGAATAAATTTGCTGAATTCAATAGTGAGTTTGGAAATGCCTGAGCCTTATTTGGAAATAGAGTGTGAGCCTTGTTCGGGCGTCAGTGCTATAACAGGTATACAGGGAGTGTGAAGGAGCAGATGGAATATGGTGACCCTTATCCGGACAGAGCGGAGAAGGTTATTGACGCTTGGCCTGTTTCACAAGGTGACCCTTCCGGAATGTCTTGTCCAAATCTATCACCAATGACGCCACAGACCATGTCCCTCAGATTCATTTTAAGGGGAGCTAACAAATAACAAGGAGAAGCAAACATTGGTGTAATATATATCGAAACTAAAACTGTCGCAGAATTTCTGAGCGTCATATGCGCTGAAAATTAGACATGCAAATATCATGGATACTGCAGTCTTATTGGATGGTCTCAAGTTGCATCTCAACTGCGTTAACTAAGTGACTGCTCATACTGTGAAAAATAAATTCATTAAATGTATATCAGGTGGGTTGAAGAGTATGTATTGAACCAAACTAGAGATCAAGTTTTTTCGGATTTGGTGTTGTGTCGTCAGGAGGACTAATCAATGTCCTTGCTCTGAAGCAGCTTTGGAGGAGTAGTGACATTAATATGTTGTATTTTACACAGCGTCTGCATACAATATAGAATGTTTGTACATTTTGGTCAATGATGGATGCATGGAGCCGAGAGGGTCAAGTTTGTTCCAGTGAATTGGGAAAATAAAAAATAACATTCAGTGGGAGATAAGCAATGGTTGTTAGAGTTATAGAGTCCTATAGCATGGAGACAGGCCCTTCGGCCCAAACTGATCCATTCCGACCAAAATGTCAATTTACACTAACCCCATTTCCCAGCCATTGCCCCGCATCCTTCTAATCCTTTCCTATCCTGTATTTGTCCAAATGCATTTTAAATGTTGTGAATGTACCCACCTTAACGACTTCTGCTGGCAGCTCATTCCATATGCGTATCACCCTGTGTGTAAAAAAGTTGCTCCTCAGGTTCCCTTTTATTCTTACTCCTCTGATCTTAAACTGATGCCCTCCAGTCCGTGATTGTCCAATCCAGGGAAGTAAAGGCTGAGGGCATTCACTCTATCCATGCCTGTTATGATCTTATACCCTTCAATAAGATCCTCTCCCCAGTCACATACACGCAAAAGTAAACAGTCCTAGCTTTTCCAACCTCTCCCTCTAACTCAGAGCCTTGAGTCCTTGGCAACATCGTCGTAAATTTCTTCTGCACTCATTCCAGTTTAATAACATCATTCCTATAGAAAAGTAAACAAAACTGAACATAACGCTATAAGTATGGCCTCATCAGTGCCCCGTAGTCTGCAGCATAGCTCCCCAAATTCGCTACTTAGTGCCCTGACTGATGAATGCCAGTGTGCCAAAAGTCTTCTTCATTGCCTTGTCTACCTCTGAATCAACTTTCAGAGAACCATGTACCTGAATTCCATGGTCCCTCTGTTCAACTACATTCCTGAAGACACAGCCATTCACCATAAAACTCCGATATTGATTTGAGATTGTAAAGTGCAAGAACTTGCACTGATCTGCATTAAAATCCATTTCCCATTTCTCGGCTCACTTCCCCAGCTGATCAAGGTGCTGCTGTAAGTTCTGAAATTTCTGATTACCTTTGTCATTCTCCATGTAACCGCCTATTTTATTGTCACCTTCAAACTTATAAATCATGCACGTACATTCTCATCTAAATTATAGATATATGTAATATATAGTGGTGCCAGCATCGCCACGATGCATCCATTAGTCCCAGGCCTCCAGTCTGACAAGCACCCTTCCACTATTACTATTTGCTTCCTCCCATCAAGCCAACTTTATATCCAATTTGTCAGGTCCTCCTCAATTTCATGCGATCGAACGTTCCAGAGCAGCGCACCATGTGGAAGATTATTGAACGCCTTACTTGAATCCATATAGACTACGCATACCACCCTGATCTCCTCAACGTTGCTGGTCACTTCGTCAAAGAATTCGAACAAATTTGTGAGCTATGGTGTCCGATGCACAAAGCCGTGCTAACTTTGATGATAGACTTTTGCCCGAAACGTTGATTTTCCTGTTCCTCGGATGCTGCTTGCTCTGCTGTGCTTTTCTTGCACCACTCTAATCTTGCTCCGAATCACACCCTGTCTTTCCTAAAACACGTATATCTTATCGCTCAGAACCTTTTCAAGGAAGTTACCTGCTACAGATTTTAGGTTTAGTGGTCCATAGTTCCAAAGTTTTTCTTTTTAAGCCCTTCTTGAGTAAAGGCACAGCATTCGCTACTCCCCCAGTCCTCCGGGACCTCACCTGTTGGCCAGCGATGATGTAACAATATCAGCCATGGCTCCCGCAATACCTTCTCTATCCTCCTGCAGTGTTCCTGAATATATCTGGTCAGGACCAGGAGATTTATAGAAATAATGCAAAGTCTGAAAAATACGTCTATTTATTTCAGGTATAAACACCAAAGAAAGGGAAAATGACACAATGATGTTTAACACAAATTAGAAAAGGTATTAATGATAGGAAGTGGATTCGGAAGAATTTCAGTCATTGTGAAAACCTGAGAATTCGGAGAAGTTCACGATCTAGAAACAAGGGCCATGAAATTGATCAGGAAATCAAAAACAGAACATGAATGCTAACAAACAAGAACAAAAACACTGCATAAGTCTACAAGCTGTATTTCAAAGGAAACAAAACAAAAGCAAGGTCAAATATGGAAATTGGTAATCGGGAGAGGAGGGTTTATTGTGAAAAACAGGGAAATGACCAAAAAAATAACCAGTTACTTTGCATCTGTCTTCACGGAGGAAGATCCACAAAATCATTCAGAAATACCAAGTGATCATGTCGTGCTTGTGCAACTGAAGACATAAAGTCAACATATGTCAGTAACAAGGAGGTATTTGAGAATGTAACTGGATTGAGCATTGCTAAGTCTTACAAACCTAATGTACTTCATATTAAAATGTCAGACATATATCGGCAACAGAAATATTAATTGCACAGTCGATGACTGTGTTTCATTTTCCTGTGCATTCTGCAGAGGCTGGAAGCCATTGTGGATAAATGGAAGTTAGCAAACGTGGTCCAAGCACTATACATTAATGGAAGGAATCCAAGCATCTATAAAAGGAAGAAGACATAGTTTGGAGAACTGCCGAACAATTAACGTGACATCTGCAAGTTGGAAACTGTTGGAATCTATTATACAGCATGTGATATTGGATATTTAGGGATTAACAGTAATAATGGAGAAAATCCATATGTATTCCTGACAGATGTCTAACTCGATGTGCTATTAGTT
>NW_027311116.1:0-35414 GCF_047496795.1 Chiloscyllium punctatum | reverse complement strand
ACTGTATCGGGACAATCAAAAGCTGTTCGGAAGGTGGCCCAGTGTATTGTGACGAGACTATTATACCAAGTACCATCCCCGAGGCCATTCCCATCGGACTTAAGATGTATATCTGAGCTGTGGTACTGTCCCTGATTATGTACATCCCCACAATTTACCAAGCTGCATGCATCGGCATCTATTACTTGCGGGTTAACAGACTCAGGAACCGTTAATAACACATATGACATTGATGTTTGACAAAATCCCAATAATAAGAGAGCTATTATCATAACTCTAAGCATCCCCAGCATTCTAAGATCATGCTGAAGCACCAAATGACTTAAGATACTTAAAACCCTCACTCAATATCCGTTGTATTTGATAAGGGCTACTAAACCTTGCTTGTCAAGGTTCACCTATAACTGGAAGAAATAGTAATACCTTATCCCCGATTGCAAAATTGCACTTTTTAAAAACATTTCCCATCCGCTACCTATTTTATTGCATATTGCAATACTTTTAAATGCTGTCTAGCCAACTCCCCAGCGCTATTAATCGTCCCTTAAGTTTTGAGACCTAGTCCAAATGTGTGGCCTTTGAACTCTGATTTGCTATTTTCTCCTTAATCAATTTTAATGGTCCTCTCACTTAATGCCCCAAACATAATTCCAATGGAATGAATTTGCTCTGTTAATTTTGGGCATTCCTGATAACAAAAACTGCAAATGGAATTCCCTAACATTAATCATCTGGATAATCCCTGGATTATAAGCCCTCAACATGGTCTTTAATGTGTAATGTCACATTTTTAGCGCTCCTTGCAATTTTGAATGGTTTGCAGTAGATTTGAATTGCTTAATCCTAAGACATTATCGTGATAAATTAGATGTAAAGTTTGAACCTTGATCCCACTGTATCTTCATTGGTAGTCCGTATCTTTTTTTTAGAAAAGAGTAATTCCTTTCCAATTCTTTTAGCTGTGATACTGCATCTTGGGATGGCCTCTGGAAATCTAGTCGATGCATCCATTAGTGTTAACAAATACTGATGGCCACTTTTTTGTTTGCGGTAGGGAACCTAGCCAATCAATTAAGACACCTGTAAAAGGTTCCTCAAATGCCGGAGTAGTTAAGAAAGTGCAGGTTTTATTATCGCTTGTGTTTTTCCAATTACCTGACATGTATGACGCATCTGGCAAAATTCAACTCCATCCTGTTGCGGTCCAGGCCAGTAAAGTTTCTCTGTATTTGGTCTGTTTTCTTCATAACTCCTAACTGACTTCTAGATGGTAACTCATACACCATTCGCATCACCTCCTTTCTGTAACCCATTGGCAATATGATTTGATGAATCTCTTCCCATTTCTCATCTCCTTGAAAATAGTTAGTCTCGATTTCCTCATTTGGACATCATTTTTAAGGTAATAACACTTAGGGATACATTCAAAATTCCTAACGTATTTGTTTTTTGATGCAACTGCTTTAAACTTTTATCTTCCTGCTGTGACTCAATCAGTTTAGCTGAGCAAAAAATATTTACATGATCACCTATTTGCACCTGTTTTGTCTCAACTTTCTGATGGACCAAAGTATCTGCTCATGCCACTTAAGCTTCCTTATATTTACGTTTTTGGTATTTTCTATTTCAACTGGTGATATTGGGACTTTATTACCCATAATCAGGAAAGTTTCCAGGATAAGATTCCTACATTGATTCAGTTGTCTGCATATCCACTGGCTTTTAAACGAGAGTAGCAGTAATCCAACCACTGAATCAGCTATATTTTCTGCAAGGACAAATTTCATTCCTGGAGCTGAGAGTTTGTCCAGTACCCCTGCCACAATTTCCCCACACTTTTTGGGACACGCTAAGCACACATTACATACTTTTGCCCCTTTTGTCTCATGGTGAATTCCCTCTTGCAGTACCTTTTCTGGAAATAGTCCTTCAGGAGTACATATCTCCTTACCTTTTCACAGAGGATCCTGTGTCTCTTAATATTACATCCTCTCTACCTGCCCTATGTGAGTAAAATTTCCCTTTGCAGGTATATTTTCTAAGCAGATCTGGCACTTCCTCCTTAACAAACTTCCAATCAGCTTGTACACTCTGATGCAGCTTTCTAGCTTCCACTGTGCTTTCTGTTACCACTCCGACAAAACTGCCAGACTTATCTTTTTTCCTGCATCCGTTTTTTTTTCTGAACCCACCAAAACAGTGATTTCATGTGTCCTAATTTGGTGCAATGAAAACACCAGAGCTTTTTATCTTATTTGCCTCCTTCACGTATTGCCTTTTTACCCTGTGGTAAGTTCTTCACCGAGATCTATATCTCCCTTTCTATGTGGGGATTTCTCTTTGCCACAATTTCTATCCATCATGGACTGAAATTGATTCTGGAAGCCAGAACAATTTTTATAATCATAATCACTAGTCATAATCATCAGCCTCTTCAGCTGCCAGTTTTGGCTTTATAACTCTATGATCTTCCAAATGAGTGTGCACTATGTGAATGCTTAAACACCTTCAAAGTAATTGTCTCTCGAAGAGCATCGTATGTTTGCTCTCTTTTTAAAGCTCTTATCCATCTATCAAAATTACTTTGTTTGATCCTTTCAAACTCAATATGTGTTCGAACAGGATCCTTCCTTAAATTCCTGAAACGTTGTCTGTAGGCTTTTGGCACAAGCTCACATATATGTTTTCCTCTCCTCATACTCCCCAGATCCCTCCTTTGATAGTGTTGCACATATCTCACTAGCTCTACATACAAGTTTTGTTTGGGTCAACAAAACCTACATGGTCACTGGCCACTGAAATTCTTTAGCCACTTTCCTACTCATCAAATTTAGGCAAGCTGTGAATATACTGAAACTAGTCTTTGGACTACAATGGGATTGCCCATCCTCAGTCTGTTCCTCACTAAGCTTACCTTCAGCCTTCATCCTCATCCTTTAAAGCTGACTTTCCATTCTAAGTGACCATCTCTGACGCTCAAATGCTCCCTCTTTTTCTTTCTCTCCTGCTGAATGCATTATTTTTTTCTCTTTCCTCTGCTAAACCTATTCGTTATCTTTCTTCCTCTTCTGACTTTAGTCGTAGCTCAAACTGCTTCATCTCTGCTTCTAACTCAAGCTGTTTCTTTTGCGATTGAAGTTTAGTCATGCCACAGACCCTGATGGAGTTTCCAGCAAGTTGGAATGCTGAACTACTGCTGCAATAATCTCATCTTTCCTCACATCAGACGGTAGCTTCAACTCACTTTGTCTACTAATTCCCGCTGCTTGGACTTATGTGCATTCTGTAAAACCCACAAGGTCACTTTCCCGACCTCCAAAACAAGCTTGGTTCCTGCAAGAACCATTGTTACCTGAAGCTCTGCTTACTCACCAAATCAACACACGAAATAAGACACAATAACACCCGCCACTCGCTGTCTAAATTCTGCAAAGGCCCCCTAATTTGTTGCAGACCAGACCCGACCCCTCAAAACATTTTAATAGGAAATCCGCAACTTAGATTTGCTATTTTTTGAAGGTTAGTGTATAGCTGATAGTTCCAGAGTGGATTAGCTGGTCAGACAGCCGATTTTTAAACAAATAACATTTATTTGCCAAATTACTAAATGAAACATAAGGAACCGAAAATAGAATACCTGAATAACGTAGCGTATCCGAACCTGACAGGCTATCCCGATTTAAGGATGATGTTCCAATTTACTTGCAACAATCCAATAAACAAAACCCCTTATCACCAAGGGTAAAACTGACACAACTGCTTACAGGTTATAAGGTCAGAAGGTCAGAATGAGGCAGAGAGCGTCCAGTTACCCTGACTCAACAAATCCCCGAACTGATCCACCTGTCCAGTTGTGGGAGCTGGACAGGTCCTCTTGATTATACAGGCTACTTTTCAAGACTTGAAAGGCTTCTGTATGAGGCATTATCAGTTAGGTATAAACAAAAGGACCCCAACGAACCTTTCAAAATTATGACATATTGGAATCCTTGGTCGTGTAGACCCTCTTTTAAAAAATCAATGACAGCAATACCCTGTAAAAGGACTAGCTTTGTGAGAACATGCCACATTTGGCTTTGGACTGAATTCCAAAAATGTAAGTCTTACAGCTTTGAAGACAATATAATGCATTAAGTTGTTTATTAGTTTTCATAAAACGGTACTCAATCATACTGTGTGTTGAAGATTCAGCATGGTCACGAGTGGATTGTCCAGACAGATCCACACTTCCTGTATATGGTCAGGGCAAATACATCCACTGAGAATCTGTTGCTTGGCGACTGTACTAGTCGAGGAGAGACTAGCACGGAAACCAAGTCTAGATTGTGATTTTTTTTGTGGATGGTGATGATGGAGCGTTCAGGTGGTTACAGTATTGCAAATGAACAACACAACAGAATTACCTAGCCTGCGATAAGAAAACGTCCATAATTCTCCCTCACAACTAACTTCACGAGAGCAATTGGTGATGGGAAATGTGACCATAGAACATAGAACATTGAAAAATACAACGCAGTACAGGCCCTTCGGCCCTCGATGTTTCTCCGACCGAAGCCTACCTAACCTACACTAGCCCAATAACCTCCATATGCTTATCCAATGCCCGCTTGAATGACCATAAAGAGGGAGAGTCCACCACTGCTACTGACAGGGCATTCCATGAACTCACAACCCGCTGAGTAAAGAATCTACCCCTAACATCTGTCCTATACCAACCTCCCCTTAATTTAAACCTGTGTCCCCTAGTAACAGCTGACTCCATACATGGAAAAAGGTTCTCACTGTTAACCCTATCTAAACCCCTAATCATCTTGTACACCTCTCTCAAATCTCCCCTAAACCTTCTTTTCTCCAATGAGAAAAGTCCCAAGTGCCTCAGCCTTTCCTCATACGATCTTCCTACCATGCCAGGCAACATCCTGGTAAACCTCCTCTGCACCCGTTCCAGTGCCTCCACATCCTTCCTATAGCATGGCGACCAAAACTGTACACAATACTCCAGATAAGGCCACACCAGAGTCTTATACAACTGCAACATGACTTCAGGACTCCGGAACTCAATTCCTCTACCAATAAAGCCCAGTACGCCATAAGCCTTCTTCACAGCACTATTTACCAGGGTGGCAACTTTCAGAGATCTGTATACATGGACACCAAGATCCCTCTGCTCATCCACACTACCAAGTAGCCTACCATTAACCCAGTAATCCATCTTCTTGTTACTCCTACCAAAGTGAATGACTTCACACTTAGCTACATTGAACTCCATTTGCCACCTTTCTGCCCAGCTCTGCAACTTATCTATATCCCGCTGTAACCTGCCACATCCTTCTTCACTGCCCACCACTCCACCGACTATCGTATCATCCGCAAACTTGCTCACCCAGCCTTCAAGCCCTTCCTCCAGATCATTTATAAAAATGACAAACAGCAATGCTTCCGAAACAGATCCTTGTGGAACACCGCTAGTAACTGCACTCCAAGATGAACCTTTACCATCAACTACTACCCTCTGTCTCCTCCCAGCCAGCCAATTCCTAATCCATTAGTCAGCAATTGTAACATTCAATTCAATCCAGTTGTTATCTTGAACTGAATGTCGAATTCTGAAAGAAATTATCTGGATCTGTTTGTGCAGTGACTGTGATTGATGTCAGTCTCCATGGATCCTAATTATGTCACTGGATGGTTTTCCTCTTCTATTTGTACCGGGCGTCTTCCAATGCTTTATCCCATTGTTGCTGCAGATGCATCATCTGCAACACTGACAAGGATCAGCAGTTGCAGAAACAGGGAGAGGAGAGATCAGAATCAGAAAACCACAGACTGGAATATTCCAACAATGGACCAGGATCTAAGAACAGTAGACTGGAGTGTCGCGCCAATGGTTCAGAATCTAAGAAAAATAGACTGGAATGTCGCAACAATGGACAGGAGTTTATCTTTGGGTCTTTTGTTTTTTTCCCGGTATTGGCACATATTACCAAATCGGATATTAGGTGTACTGTGGATTATTCAGGCTGGTTACTATCCCATGCTCGCTATTGTTGGTGTTCCTGGTAAGTCTCCCCATCTCTATCGATTTATTAATCCCATAAGCCATGGTGAACTTCAATGCTATTTCTGTTATCTATTTTTAGTAAAGACTGAAACTATTGTCTTCAGTTTCAAATGCAAATCCATTCATTCTCCACAAATTTCAGAACCACCCACACTCCCGCCCTCACAAACATCTGAGAACAAGACTGTTCACAATCCCGAAGTACCCATTTGCCCCGAATTGATTTATGTCTTGGTATTCTCTCCATCGCCAAAGCTACCCACTACCAACTCCAGATATCCCCAGACCCCATCTTGACGTCAGTGCGGGTGCTAAATAAACCATTAACTACGCCATGGTAAATCTGAGACTTTATGGTTCCTGTTCTCTTCTAATCGCTCTTTCCGTTACAAATGTTTCCATCAAAATCTTGTTCTTGTCTGTAAAATATATTCATGACAGGGGCACTGTGTCAGAGTAGTACTGTCGGTGGCCACGTAATTCAGTGGTCCAGATATCTCCACTATGGAAGCTGTTTCAAATCTTATCTCAGATGATGACAGAACTTAAATTCAAATGACAGGAACTGGAAATAAAAGTGAATTTTACTGATATAATCCAACCAGCACTTTGTCAAGAAGTTTATCTATGTCACTGTTATCCTTTGGTGAAGAAATCTCACATTATTGCCTGATCTGAATTAAGACTGATATCAGACTCAATACTTTAAGGAATGGCCTCACAGTAAAAGGCATTTAGTGAGGTTCACAAATGCTGTCCTGCCAGAGATGCAGACATCCCATGCAATAACAACATGTAAGGTAGAGGAAAAAAATACAAAGTATGATACTAGAGATCAGAAACAAAAGGAATGAGGAAGTGCTAGAGAAACTGAACAGATTTGGCAGCCTCAGGTCGAGAGAAAAATAGAAGTGAAATTTCGCATCCAATCACCATACATCAGAACTGAATGCAGCTGGGAAACAGTGTGTTTGATGTTGATGGCATGGATGGCTGCTGTGAAAGGGAGAAGGAGTGAGTTGAATAGATAGAGAAAGAGAGAGGTAGAGAGAAAGAACAAACAAAGGGTTCGTTGATGATCAGCTGGAATGGAAATAAAAATCCAGACTAATCTTATTTATTTTTCTCTTGTTCTCATATTACTGAAATTCATGCCCGTGTCAGGTATATATCAAAGTCCCCGTTTGAAGTGAGTTATGTCACTTTGCCCCTCTTCCTTGAGTGTGATCATCTTCTTTTATTCAGTAATGGGATGCTGGGCCAGTATATAATTCCCTTTCTTCATTGTCCTTGAGAAGGTGTTGGTGAGCTGCCTTCCTGACCCACTGCAGTCTGTGGGCTGTAAGTAGTCAGTGCTGAGGTCCGCCCGCATTCATTTATTTGAGAATTTGTAGTGAGTGACATAACTGAGCGGCTGGCTTCGACATTTCAAACTACAACTGTGTGTTCACCACAGTGCTATGGGCCTGGAGTCACATGTAAATCCGACCGGGTGGAGATGGTAGATTTCCTTCCCTGAAGTGCACTAGTGTGCCAGGTAGGACAAACACAATGTTTTCATTGCTTCATTTGATTCTCAATTCCTGATATTTTATTGAATGCAAAATCTAACATTTGCCGTGGTGGGATTCGAATCCGGGGTCTGAGACATCACCTGCGTCTCTGGGTTAACATTACAGGGATAATACTGTGAGGCCATCACCTCCTTAGTATCTCCAATAATCTCCAATGGCAAACGTGGTGTTGTTGTTGGCATGGCTGTGCTTAAAACATAGCGTTTTGCAAGGCAACAAAGTGATTTGGCAAAACATATCATCCGTCTCATTTTGTATTTATGAGAAGGCGAGATGATGGGAAGTGCTCTTGGTGAAAAGGAGGTGGATGTCCTCGGCAATGAGCCACTGACAGAATTCATACAGAGCAGTAAGTACTGAGCATCATGTTGTTCACAAAATTGTCAGCAGCGACACTCTGACAGGGTTGGTCATTCTCAAAAGCTTCTGACCTCCATGCAGAAGACTAGACTGTCTTCTCAGAGATGGAAGATGCCTCCTTGAGACATGGCACAAATCATCAGCTGTGCCTCCTTACTATCAGCAAACCACGTTAATGCAACACGCATGAAACATTAGCAATGGAGCCAGAAGGCACAGCATGGAACAGTCTGTTTGTGCATTCTCTGCTTCATTGGTTAGTAAAGTTACAGCATCGATGACATCCTCCTATTTCCGTGTAACAGTTTGGAGGGGCTGAATGGCCTCTTCTGTTCATGTGTCAGTGTCTCGGGTGGATGAATGTCCTCTTCCTCGTTCCAGGGAAGAGGCTCATTATTGGGTGACCCGTGGTAGCTGCTTACCTGCGTGTTGTGCCGACTAGATTCCTTATATTCCTGTGTAACATTAGACAAACAGGAGGTTGGAAGAAACAGCAAGTCAGGTAGCATCAGGAGGTGAAGAGGTCAACATTTCAAGTATACCCGTTCTTTAGGATTGCGGGTGGGGGTAGGGGGAACTGCAGATAAAGAGGGAAAGGAGTGGTTGGGGTGTGGAGAGCAGAGGGATGGTGAGGTAGGGGATAGGTGGACACAAGTGGTGGGTGCAACGTGGTTGGTCGATGGGAGGGATGAATATAGTTGGGAACTAGAAGGTGGGGTCATTTGGTGGAATGGAAGGGAGGAGGCGGGGCTGGGAAGGTTATTTAAAATTGGAGAACTCAATGTTGAGTCCTCCAGGCTGTAGGCTAACCATGCAGAAGGTAAGATGTTGTTCGTCTAATTTGTGGTCTGACTCACTGTGGCAACAGAGGAAGCCAAGGAGGTCACGTTGGAAAGGAATTGGGAAGGGGAATTGAAATGGGTGGTGACTGGGAGCTCAGGCCAGCCCCTTTGGACCGGGCAGTGATGCTCGGTGAAATGTGCACTTAGTTTACGTTGTTCTCCCCGATGTAGACAAGACCACATCAGGAGAACCTACTGCAGTGAACTAGGTTGAAGGAGAGGCAGGTGAACCTCAGTTTCACCTGGAAGGACTGTTTGGGGCGCTGGATAGAGGTGAGGGAGGTGTGTGCCAGCAGGTAATGTATTTTATTTTTCATCTGCAAGTGTCAGTTGCCCATGGGGATTGACAGGTTTGGTGGGGAGTATGGCACGAAACAAATTTAGTGAAGGGATCAGTCCTTGTGGAAGATGTGCCAGGTAATGGGATCCAAACTAGTTTACTGTATCTGCCATTCCTGATGTGGTCTTCTCCATATCGGGGAGACCAAATGCAAACTAAGGGGAATGGTTTGCTGAGCATCTCAGCTGGGCCTGTAAGGGCTGACCTGACCTCCCAGTCACTGCCTATTTCAATTACACCTACCAATCCCATTCCGACATGACATCATTGACCTCATCCATTGCCACAAAGAACCAAAGCACAAATTGGAGGAACAACGCTTCATATTCCACCTGTGTAGCCTACAGCCGGGGGTCTCAACACTGAGTTCTCCAATTTCTAGTAACCTCCCTTCCAATCCCCAGATCTCCTGCTTAGCCCCTCCCCTTTCCATTCCTCTGATCAACCCATCTTCCAACTGTCAACTGGATTCATTCTTCCCATTGGCCAACCCGGTGGTACCCTTTACCTGTGTTCGCCACCACAACACGCCGTCTCCTCCTATTTCCCCACCTCGCCTCATTATCAGTACACACCCTTGCCCCCACCCCCAGACATGAAGGAAGGTTATACCCAAGATGTAGACTTTTTCTCCTGATGCTGCCTGGCTTGTTGTGGTCTTCCAGTTTCCTGAATTCCAACATTTGTAGTTTTTGTTAAAAAATCTCTTCTTTTGTAATAGGTAAGAGAGAGTGAATGCGCTGTGCCTCTACTTATCCAATAGCTTCTATGGGCTGAATGGCATTCTCATGTTTCTGTGAAACCAGCTTGAGATGCTGAATGAGCTCCTCATTTTTAGTCCTGTGGAAATGTTCAGGGTCCAGCAGTGCTGTTACATGAATGTTGCCTACACATTAACAGCATGAGCTTGAATGTTGTCCATGTTTTGCTGTTTTATGCGATCTTTTCTGAGCATCCTCACTTTTGATCGAATGACGGAGAGTAAGACGTTGCTGAAGCGGCTGAAGATGTTTGTGCCGAGGAAGCTACCCTGAGGACCGCCAACAGAGATATCCAGGGACTGAGAGGATTGATCTCCATCAGCCACATGGTGCTCCAAATGGCCCAACAGCTTGGGATATTTACAACTGATTCCAATTAGGTGCAATTTTATTCAGCCTCCTTGACATCTTGTTCAGTCATGTCCTTTCAGGGCCAGTCATTCTGACGCTGTGTTCATATCTTTTGATTTGGAGATGGGTGTTGGACTGGGGTGTACAAAATTAAATATCATGGTATTCAAACAGATGAAAGACTCAACAGACTATCAATTTTTCAATGTTATAATTTCATTTACATCACACTAAAGTTTTGCTCTAAATTCTGTGTGTTTCGATTGAGCCCTCCACCATCAACTAATGAAGGAGCGATGCTCCGAAAGCTAGTGTGCTTCCAATTAACCCTGTTGGACTATAACCTGGTGTTGTGAGATTTTTAACTTCATAGCTTTTGTTCATGTCAACGGCCAAGGTAAATGTGTGGGGACTGTTTCCTTCTCTCAGAGGGTAGTGACTGTTGGGACCTCTCTATCCCAGACAACTACAGCTCTGAATGTTTGAGGGAGCAGGGTGGTGTTAATGAATGTTGACACATCAGGGAGTTAAGGCTGCAAAGAATTGGGCATGAAAGAGAAATTGCGGCCAAGAGAGATCAGCCCTGACCTTACTGAAGGAAGGACAGGCTTGACGGGCTATATAGCCTGGTATTATTACAATAAACCCTATAGCCCAGTCACTTTATTGCCTCTTCCATATCCTGTGGTACTTCAAGTAGCTGAATAGGTTGACATTGTTGCTGCATGATCTAAACTGGGTCTAGTTCTATAGATTGGAAGGGCTGATTGGTCTCTTCCTGTAAATGTATATCATGGTCCAGGGGCTGAGAAGCCACATCCTGTTCTGGTGTAACTGAAATCCATATACACCAGATCGACCACCCTTGGAGAAAGTCATCACTGCAGATGCCGGTGATCAGAATTGAGAAGTGTGGCGCTGGAAAAGCTCAGCTGGTCAGCCAGCATCCGAGAAGCAGGAATATCGATGTCTTGAACATTCCTGATGATAGAGTTGTGCCCAAAACGTCGATTCTCCGGCCCCTCGAATGCTACCTGACCTGCTGTGCTTTTCCACCACCACACGTTTAGATGTCAACCGGCCCGCCCTACTCAACCTTCCTGGTCACATCATCAAAGAACAGGCATGAACTTCCACTGACAAAGCCATTCTTACTATTACTAATGAAACCCTGTTTTCCCAATGCATATACATTTTATCCCTCAGAATCTTCTCAATTAATTTACCGAACACAGGTATTAAGCTTACTGGTCTATATTTCCCAGACTTTATTTTTCAGTCCTTCTTGCTTTCCTCCAGTCTTCTGGGATCTCACTTGTGGTAACTGATGATCAAAATTATCAGCCAGGGCCCCCGTAAGTTCTTCTCTAGCCCCTGCTCTGAGAAATATTTGTTGAGGACATCGCTCATCTCTTATGGTTCCCAACATACATATCCATTGAGGGGTCCTATTCTCTCTCTAGCTACTGCTTTTCCTTTAATATACTTAAAGCATCTCTTTGGATTCACCCTGATCTTCTCAGGCAAAGTTATCTCATACGCCCTTTTCTCCCTTCTGATTTCCTTCTTCAGTAAACTCCTGTATCCCCTGTACACCTTCAGGGATTCGCTTGATCCCAGCTGCATCTACCTGAGCCACGCCTCCACATATCTTTTGGTAAAAGCCTAAACATCTCTTGTAATTCAGGGTACCTCATTCCTGTAAACTTTCCATTCACACTCACAGGAACATATAGATCGTAAGCTCCCACTTGCTGGAGGTCCCTTTGCTTGCAAACATACTACTCCAATCAACCCCTGCAAACTCCTGCCTGAGTCCATCAAAATTAACCTTGCCCCGATTTAGAACTAGAATCTGTGGACCAAGTTCTTCCCTCTCCATAACTATTTTAAAATTAATAGATCTATGGTCACTGGTCCCAAAGTGCACATCTACTGTCACCTCACTCACCTGTCCTGACCTATTTCTTAAGAGTAGGACAAATATTGCTCCTTCCCGATTAGGACCCTCGACATTCTGCTTGGGGAAATTTTCCTGACGCACTTAATTGATTCCATCCCATCAAATCCCTTAATGCTCTGGCAGTGCAAGTCTGAGTTATAAAAAATATTAAAGCCCCCATTATGACAACCAAAATGTTCCTGAAAGTCTCCGCAATATCTCTACATATTTTTGTTCCTGCAATTTCTGTTTACAATTTGGGGGCCTACCGTACAACCCCAATAATGTCACCATCCCCTTCTTATTTCTTAGTTCCACCCACAAAGCCTCATTGGATGATCCATCAGTTATTTTATCTCTGATCACTGCTGCGATACACCCTTTATTCAGAAATGCAACTCACCTCCTCCCGTTCCACAATCTCTGTTCCTTCGAATGCATTTGACCCTGGTACATTAAGCTGTCAGTCCTATCCATCCCTCAGCCATGTTTCTGTAATAGCTAAACTATCGAGCACCTATAACCTATCCACACCCTGAATTCATCGGCCTTAACTGTCAGCTCTTTTGCTCTGAAATAAACACAATTTAATCCATAGGCATTTCTTGTTCCCTATCGTGGTCCAGCCTGATATGTCTCCTCAACGTACTATGTTTGATTACTGTATCTCCATCCAGCCTCTCACTTGCC
Source organism: Chiloscyllium punctatum (assembly GCF_047496795.1). Lineage (NCBI taxonomy): Eukaryota > Metazoa > Chordata > Chondrichthyes > Orectolobiformes > Hemiscylliidae > Chiloscyllium > Chiloscyllium punctatum. The sequence goes on along the minus strand of NW_027311116.1, from coordinate 22,493 downwards.
TCCCTGCTGCTGAGGATTCCACCTCCTGCCAATCTTGTTTAAACACTCCCCTGTTGTACTAGCAAAACTGACTGCGAAGATATTGATTCCCCCTCAAGTGGATCTGTCACCAGTCCCTCTTGAACAGGTCAACTCTGTCACAGAAAATCTCCTAATGGTCTAAAAATATGAATCCCTCCCACCAATTCTTTAGTCATATATTTATCTTGATATCCTCCTATTCTTACCTTCACTAGCTCATGACACTGGAAGTAATCTGGAAATTATCACTACCGAGGTCCTGGTTTTTAACTTTTCTCCTAGTTCTCAGTTAATCATTCTATAGAAACACATTCCTATATCTAACCGTGTCATTTGTACCATCGTGCACAATGACTTCTGGCTGCTCACCCGCCCTCTTGAGAACATTCAGCAGCCACTCAGAAACATCCTGGATCCTGAAATCTGAGATCCAACACAAGATCCTAGTTTCCCGTTTGAGGCCACAGAATCTCCGATCTGTGCCCCCTAACAATCAAATCTCCTATCTCTAAGACCCTGTTTACCTTTATCCTTTCCTGCTGCCCCCCAGATCCAGCGCATCCATCTTGGCTACTGCTGCTTTCCCCTGAACAGTCATTCCCTGACACCTATCGCCCATCTCCCAACATACACAAAATCAGTATCCAGAATGGTATACTTGGTTTCGAGAGGAATAGCCACAGGGGATTCCTGCACTTTCTGCCTACTCCCTTCGCCATTCCTGGTGGTCGCCCAGATACTCTCTGCTTGGAACACGACAGGAAGCAAGGAAAGCCTGTTGGATTAAATTGCTTTAAATTAAATGGAACTGGACTGACAGGTAACGCAGATGAACTCAGGGCGTGGATCTTTACATGAGACTGGAATATTATAGTCCTTACAGAAACATGGCTAAGGGAGGGACTTGGGTGTGATCACCTCACTAAAGCTTTTACCTATGAAGTGTTCCATATCTCGGATGATCCAGAATGCTCCTGAACACGGTCTCCCAGGAGCTGCAGCAGGGTGCACTGCCCACACGTGTAGTCATCGGGGATAATGGAAATCTCCCTGAGCTCCCACAAACCGCAGGAGGAACATACAACTGCCCTAACTGCCATCTCCACTGCTGTCAGACTAGCGTTAAAAAAGAGTTTATCTGAGCTTACCTTTACCTTTTGCTGAACTGCTGCTCACCGATTTCTCTGGAACCAAAGCATTACTACCTATTCTTCCACTCACAGTACGTTAATAGACCACTCCACATTTAGGTTTGGTTAGGGTAGGATGGAGACACTACAGTGATGTATTGTTTGGGCCTTAAGCACTCCTAAACACCAGGCCCATGCTTGGACATGGGGGGTGGGGGTGGGGTTGTCTTGATGAGGTCTTCCTCCTAGTAGTGGTGACTGCGCTGATGCAAATATTCACCCTGACAGCCCATCCGCGTTGGCGCAGTCCTCTGGTTTTTTCGGTCTCCTAGTACTGCATTTATGAATTCCTTGTAACTACTGATTGTATTCGAAACTGTGTCTCACTCCGGAGTGAGAGATGTTGATATTCCACTAAGTACAGTCTATTAAAAAAGGTTTGCCAATGGACATATGAGCGACAGTATGTCCACCCGCTCTCTGACTCTGCGTTTACTTTCAATTAGGGTACATTTATTCTGATAACATTCCATTTCATTTTCCTGCGTTTTCCCTGTAATCCTTTTTTAAAAATCTGTGGATCTCAGCCTTGAAGATATTTAGTGATCATTTCTTAACAGCCTTCACAATTTTCTGCAATTGTTTCCCTCCCACTGATGTGAGACTTAGTGGTCTTTCATCCCATGGCTTTTTTTTTCTAGCACTCTGTGTGGAAGTTGAACCTACATTAGATGTTGTTCTGTTTGATCACACCACCTCGCTGGCCAAAGGCAAAACAAAATAAAGCACAAAATGTAAGAGCCTGTAATCTCCTCCCTCATCTTCCACATCAGTCTAAGAGACAGTTCATCCAGATCTAGAGATTTTCCCACTTTTTATCCTGCATCAACTTCCAATTATTCCTCAGCTTCTGTCCAGGAACTGCTTCTCCAAAGTGAACACCAATATGCAGTACGTGTTTGACATTCACAGGTTCTATGCACAGTTTGCCTCCTCGGTCCCTAATACTCCCTATTCTTTCTCTTGTTACCCTCTTACCCTTAATAAACCGATAAAATGTCTGAATTCTTGATAATATTGCCCATTAATGTTTTTATCACCCCGCTTTTTGCTCTTCTACTTACTTTCTTGAATTTAGCCCAACACGTTCTCTACTCTTCTGGGACCTCCATTGACCTGCTCACTTTATGCGTGCTTTAAGCTTCTCTTTCATGTTTAATTCTGTTCTGAATATTTGTAGACATTCCATACTCTCTGGGCTTGTTTTCCTCATTTTTATCTTTACTGTAACATGTTGTGGTGACACCTTCATCAATTCCATTTTGAACATGTGATCCCCACCACGCCCACGCTGTTCTGCTAAAGTTTCACCCAGAAGTAATTATACGGTGGCCAGATCCTGTCTTTCTTTTGATAAGATCTGCCTCTATCATCCAAATTATTTTTATTTTTCAAGCCTTTTTCCTTTTGGTCTTTTCCTTAATAAGCTAAAAATGCTTGAGTCATGGTCACTGATCCTGAAATGCTCAGCCAATCCTGCCTGCAACACCTGACTGGCTTCATTCCACAGTGAGGCTCGGCACAGCCCCACCCATTGTTGTATCTGCTACATGTTTATATGAGGAGCTCTCTGGAATAAATGTCAAGACATTTTTGCCCTCTTAAAAATAATTATCGCTGCCTTAATCAATGTTTGTAATTGAAATGCCTGAATATAATGATCCTATTATTGCATTGACACACCTCAGTGAATTGGTTATGTACCTGCCCCTGTATTTTATTTTATCTGGGGGCCTATAATATGTCCCCAGTAGTGTGTCTGTCATTGATTTGAACCTAATTCCAACCCACAAACCGTCATTTGAATGCCCTTCCAAGATATCATCCTTCCTTACTGCAGTCTTTGACTCCATAATTAATAAGGCAACACCACCTTGTCTTTTACCCCTCTCCTCTGCTGCCTATAGTTCTTGTACCACAGAATATCGAGTTGTCAGCTCTGACCTCTCTCAAACGCATCTACGTGATGGCAAAAATATCCACTTCCCCATGTCACCTTGTTCTCTTATCAAATCTGAAGATCTGATAATATTACCAGCATCATGGTAAAGGACATCCAGCCTGGAATATAGCACCTGGAATATTTCGTACCTCGGAGTTCTTCAGCCATTTACTTTTTGTTATCAAGTTGCCTTTCCATGAACTAAAAATGTAACTCTGGGACTGAATGAATAATCGTTGATTTGCAATTTATTGTTAATTAACGTCTTAATCAAATACAACGTTCCAGAACTGAACAGTCAGCTTCAAATAGAATGAATTCCTGCTGATTAATTCCCTGCTCAGTGTGCAGCGGGATCAGCCCTCAGTAATGGAGAAAGTAAGGACTGCAGATGCTGGAGATCAGGGTCGAAAAGTGTGGTGCTGGTAAAGCACAACGAGTCAAGCAGCATCCGAGGAGCAGGAGAGTGAAAGCTTTGGGCATAAGCCCTTCATCAGGATGGCATTGGTGTGTTCAATTTTTTTTTCCATTCCATGATTCGTGGAATATTTGGAATTGTACTTGCTCAGGAGGGCAGCACTGTATATAGCCCTGAAATGGAAAGCAGTCAATCAGTGGTTGGACAGGGAGTAGATAAAGTGAGGTGAAGTACAGAATGAGTGAAGTCCAAACAGAAGGATAGATAAGTCCCCTGGACCATACAGGAAGCATTCGAGGTTACCAGAGGAACTGAGGGAAGAGATTGCTGCACCTTTGGCGATGATCTTTGTGTCCCCAGTGTCCAATGAAGTACTGCATGATGATCGGATGGTGGCAAAAGTTATTCCCTTGCTCAGGAAAGGCAATAGGGATAATCCTGCGAAATACAGGCCAGTCAATCTTACTTCTGTTTTGGGCAAATTATTGGAAAGGATTCTGAGAGACAGAATTTATGATTACTTGGAAAATCATAGTTTGATTAGAGGTCGTCAGCATGGCTTTTTGACGGGCACGTAATGCCTCACACAACTTATTGAATTCTTTCAGGATGGGATCAAACACATTGATGAAAGTAGAGCAGTGGATGTGATGTACATGGATTTCAGCAAGGTTACCATAAAATCGGCTCATTCAGAAAATAAGGAGGCATGGGATACAGGGAAATAGGGAAATCTGTCTGTGTGGATACAAAATTGTCTGGCCTGTAGAAGACTGATGGTGGTAGAACATGGAAAGTTTTCAGCCTGGAGCTTGGTGACCAGTGGCGTTCTTCAGGAATCAGTTCTGGGACTGTTGTTCTTTGTGATTTTTACAAATGACTTGGATGATAAAGTGAAAGGGTGCGTTACTAAGTTTTACGATGTAACAAAAATGTTGGAGATATGGAGAGTGTGGAGGGCTGTTGTAGGTTGTAATTGGACATTGACAGGATGCAGAACTGGGCTGGTAAATGACAGATGGAGTTCAACCTGGATAAGTGTGAAGTGACTCATTTTGGAAGGTTGAAATTGAATGCACAATACAGGGTTAAAGGCAGGATTATTGGCTGTGTGGAGGACCATAGGGATGGTGTGTTCCATATCATAGGACGCTCAATGTTGTCACCCAAGCTGATAAGGTTATTAAGATGGATGGTGTTTTCATGAGCCAGGGATTGAGTTTAAGAGCTGCAAGTTTATGCTGCAACGCCAAAAAGGTCTGGTGAGACTGCACCTCGTATATTGTGTTCAGTTCTAGTTGTCGCATGACTGGAAAGACATTGATGCGTTGGAGAGGATGCCGGGGAGATTTACCAGGATGCTGCCTGGACTGGAGGGCATGTCTTACAAAGAAAAGATGAGGGAGCTAGGGCTTTCTCCTTGGAGCAATAAAGAATGAGAGGTGACATGATAGAGGTGTATAAAATGATGAGAGGCATTGGTAGAATGGGTTGCCAGAGACTTTCTCGCAGGGTGGAAATGGCTATCTCGAGTGAGCATAATTTTAAGGTGATCGGAAGAAGGTTTGAGGAGATGTCAGAGGTAGGTTCTTTACACAGAGAGTGGTGTGTTCTTGGAATGCACTGCCAGCAGCGTTAGTAGAGTCGCCTGCATTAGGGGATATTTAAGTGAGTATTGGATAGGCACATGAAGGGTATGTCAGTTATTCTGATCTTCGAGTAGGATAAAAGTTCAGCAGGACGTCAAGGGTCGAAGGGTCTCCACTGTCCTGTACTGCTCTGTGTTTTATGTTCACCCAGTCTGTGGATTCTTATCAATTGCTAAATGTGTGAGAGAGTGGTGGGTATGAGATTAGGAACCTGGGGAGGGGCGTTAGCCCAAAACTTCCAGTGATGTTGTCCATTGTTCCATTCACCTGAATGCCAGTCTGTGTGGTGTCCTACACCAGGCAGGCTCCGCTAACTTCAGTTATTAACGTGATTCTTGACTTGTCATTTACTGCTGTTTTATTCAGGTACAATTTGTTGGGTGACCCATGTATTCATCAGATGTTTACTATGTTTCGTGAATTGGGCAAAAGTAAGATGTCAACTATGATTTTTCAACTGTACTATAATCTCTGAAAAGCATTAGGTTGATTCTTTATTTATGGAACAAAAATATAGCCTCCTGTCATGATTTTCTAACACAGAAATAAAGAATGTGCATTTTATTTTGTATCGAACAAACAACATGGATGTAACTCTTTTGGCGATCAGAATTACATACACAATGTCAGGATTCAAAATAATGCATTGTCACTCCAACATTTTGAAAGTGGTTGGATTCTGAATGATTACATGTTTAGGGTGAGCAAATGGTTGAACAATCAAATAGAATTTGCGTTCTTATACATTTATATATAATCAATTTGTTTAATTTCTCACTGAAATGTACAAGCTTCAGCCATTTGCCAGCGAATTAAAAATGGCCATAATCAAAAATGGACTGTGAATATTAACCTAAATAAATGATTTGTGCTATCAAATTTTAGTGAACAATAATTTGAAAACTTTTAGTTTTTAGAAAGAATGTTATTTAATATGAAATGTAGACAGTAAACAAAAAACGATGAACATATTATCGTGTGAGAGAAAAGTCAGACCTTTTCAAAGAGGTTTGTGCCAAAGCGATGACAGATTTGTTTTAGCAATAGGAATACAACAATTAATATATTCGTGTTCTGAGCAATAATTAGACTACAAAATGAGGCTGGTCTTGTAATACTTGCATTTTAAATGCTTATGCTGCACTAAAATAATCAGATATTTGTGAGCATTTTCAATGGGAAATAATCTGATACTGACTTTTATTCTAATCAGACACATGATAGAGTGCAAAACTTTAAAGTACAGGAGGAGGCCATTGGCCACTGTGTGTACATCAGCTCCAGGAACGTCTCCCAAGCCCACCACCCCCACCCCCGCCATTTGCCAACTCTATCGCTGCAGCCTGTTGAATTGATAATTTCAAATGCATTACCAGTTCTCTTTTTAATCTTCATCCACAACTCTCCCAGGCAGTTCCATTCCAAATCCTAACAAGCCTCTCAATAAAGAAGTTTTTCCTTTTCTCACTCCTGGCTCTTTTGCTGACAAGTTAAAAAATTAGAACTGCTTGATGCTGTAATGCAAACTTACGGAAACAGAGTATTCCTGTTTTACTCTTCAACTTTTTTTCATACTTTTGAGCACCGCAATATGTTCACACATTTATCTGTTTTCCCCCAGGGAGAATAAGCCTTGCAAGCACTGTAACAGGCACTACATCGGAAAAACAGGCAGAAAACTAGCCATCTGGATACATGAGCAACAACTAGCCAGAAAAATTACATGACCCACTATTACCAGCATCGTTACATACAGATGAGGAAGTACACCATTTCGACTGGGTCTGAACTTCAATCTAGGACAAGCCAAACATAGACATGCACGAGAATTCCTAGAAAAAATTCCTGATGAAGGGCTTTTGCCCGAAATGTCTATTTTACTGCTCCTCGGATGCTGCCTGAACTGCTGTGCTCTTCCAGTACCACTAATCCAGAATTGCTAGAAGCATAGCATTCCAAACGGAAATCAATCAACAAACAAATAGATTTTGATTCCACCTAACACTCTCTGAGAAAAAGAACCGGACATAAAATCACCAATACTGGAAATTACATCACTGACTCAAGGAAACCTAAACACGTAAATAGCAAGTGGGACATAATACCAGCACTTCACCAGAGGCTCACTGATAATGTTCCCTAGTACAGTGATGAACCATCTGAAAATGAACTCTCCAACTCAGCGAGCAAACTGACATCCAGAAGAAGCGCAATTTCTCTCATTCTCCCTTTAACTAAATCCTTCATTCCAGTTATCGTTCCAGTTATTTATATTCTTCTGCAAAGTAATGTGGTGTCTGTCTCTGTGTGTGTGAGAGAATGTGTGTGTGCGTGAGAGAGACAGCAAGAGAGAGAGAGAGACAGAGAGAGAAAACAATCCTCTGTAATCTCTGGATTACTTTCCGAGCCATGTGGAAAAGAGGGAAGGATGAGGAACACAGTATAGCTTAACATGTTGTTAAAAACCTCGTTCAGGGTTAATGGTTTCAGATTTTTGGATCATGGAGATCTCTTCCAGGACAGGTGGGACCTGTATAAAAAAGACAGGTTGCATCTTAACTGGACAAGCACCAACATCCTTGTGGGGAGGTTTGCGAGTGCAAGTTAGATGGATTTGAATAAACCAGGAGGGTGAGAACCAAACAGCAGATCAGGAACTGAGCAGAAGGTAGAGATGATTAGGACATCAGGCATGGCCAGTCTAATGACCATGCCGAGAGAAGGAATCAAATCAGTCCAAAATGTGAGTTGGGAGTTGGAATAAATGATCGTGATGAGGCACAGGTTTTTCAGGAATTAACAAATAAGGATAGAGAGTGTGGGGGATGTGAGAGAGTGAGGAGTATGGGATAATGGAGACAGTGAACAAGAAAATATTCAAGGGGAAAGAGGTTGAGGTGGAGTGAGTTGAGGAATTCTGTGATAAACAACTGGCAGCAAAACTCAGGAAAACTTGTTTGTCAAAGTGAATACCTGGGAAAGAATTTATTATGCTTCAGAGAAATAGCAATCTTATTGCTAGAGGTCTGTATTATAATGAAGGGAAAGCTGTGTTCATGTCATGGCTGTCGCTATAATAATGGTGGCAAACAGCTAGAAAAATATTGGTGCTATTATGGGACAATGCTTGCACTGAGCATATGAATTACCCTGAATGTTCCCTGAGATGGCTGGGCTGCCTTTGGCTGAGTAAGTGCTGAAGCTCCATGAGATGATGCTGTTTTGTGATGTAGCCACTTACTGAGTTCAGTCAAAGGAACAAAGCAGCAACTATCATTGTTTATTGCTTCAGAATATATCAGAGTGTCCATGGCTGCCACTGCACACAATCATGCAATGAAAACCAGGCCTAACACGCCTGTGCCAGCAAGTGCATATCCAAAGGCTTTTTCAACGTTTGTGAGGTTACCTGCCTCAACCACTCTACTAGATAATGCATTCCAGATTCATACCACCCTCTCAGTTCGAAACACATTCCACAAATTCTCTCTCAATCCCCTGCCTTTCACTTTAAAAGTATGTCCCTTTGTTTTTGATCATTTGACCGAGGAACACAACTGCTGTCTGTTCATCCTCTCCATACCCCATATGTTCTTGTACATCTGAACTAGGTTCCCTCCTCAACCTTCCCTGCTGCAAAGAAAGAAACGAGCAAATTTAGCCCTCCTCTTTCATACTCACTTGTCTTGTTACTTCTGACTTTCATCTTCCCAATTTATCGGTGTTAAATTTCATTGACCGTTGATCTAGCTATCTGAATAATCTGTTTATATCCTCTTGTAGCCTAACATTTTACTCCTGGCTGTGATCCACCCAGCTTATTTTTGTGTCATCCACAACATTGATCATAATTCCACTGCTCCCCACCTTCCACATTCTCACAATCGTCATTTCTGAATATCGCAAACAAATCGTGATTTCCTTCCTGTTCTCCAAATGTTATTCAGAGGATGATTTGACAATTCCAGTCTCTTGCCTTTCCTATTTTGGTGAATTTATGAGTGATGTAGGTAACATATTTTATGAGGGAGTTTCGATAAATAGTAGTTTCGACACAGAGTTGAATTCACCTTTTACACTCTGTCCCTCTGCATATTTTATTTCTAAACCTTCTAAATAATTTCGGAAAAAAGTGCGTTTTGGCACCTTGCGCTGGAACATTAGTATTTTGCGTGGCACTGTTCTTTCTAACATTCCCTACAATAGCCAAAGCTGAAGAAATGTTTCATCTGCAGGATGGACATGGACTCATTCATTGTTTGTTTAAATCAGCGAGTGTGATGAGGATAAATGTTCAATTAAGTTCTATGTTGGGGCAAACTGCAGAAGATCAAATCATATTCTCATGTCTACCTTGAATTGGAAGCAAATACATACTGTGAAAAAAAATCAAAAATGTTGAAACACCACAGTAGGGGAGAAAAAAACATGTTGTCTGCTGTTGATGAAGATATCGAAATATACAGTACATGTACAACGTGTACAAGAATCAAGTTATAGAAGGAAAAGTACAAGGAATCCTTACTTAATTTGAATGGAATCCAGATCTCGATTTTCTTGAACAGTGATTTTTTTTCTCATCCAATCTCACTTCCTCGAAAACAAGCTTTTCACTGTCACTAAAATTTCATCTGCCATTCGTCCTCCGCGGTCCTACTCTTTTCTTACACTCCTATTTCGTTTGCACTGCCCCTTCTGCTGCTACATACTCTTCCACTGATAATCTCCCTTCACACTCTTCTTCTGCCACTCCCACTGTAAGTTACACAAATTCCCCAGTTACTCCCACTTTTTCTGGCCATCCCTTCCCCTTTTTGCTTTCCAACTGGGATGATGGGAGCCACTGGCTTCTATGCTGCTATTTGTCATCAGTCAATGATGAGATTGAGATGATCAATGACCAATAGGAACAGACAATAGTGCATTTCTGTCATTGTCTGATGCACCGTGCACAGGCTAGTTTTGTTCCCCATGGTACAGAGTGGAGTGTCTTGTTATCTCTTAACAGCACTTAGCCAAATGGCCTCATCACAAATAGGATAAACCTCTCCTCAGAATCAGAAGTCAATGCATCAGTTTTCCCTTAAACATTGTGAGTAGAGTGCGCACATTGCTCAATCAGGCCGTGTACTGTCCTTTTGTTCTTTATTCATTTAACTAGTTTTCCAATGTCAGTTGAGGTGAGGTCAGAGTAACTTGCGTTGCATTAAATTAGTATTTGACTCTTGTGACATCAGGGATCCTGAGGAAACTGTGGTCACTGGGAATCGCAGGAAATTCAGCGCTGGTAATTTCCTCACAGAAGAATGACACTTTCCCCAGAGTTATTGGGAATGACAAATAAACTCTGCCCTTGCTAGTGCCTTCCAAAACCATGGATAAATTTGTCTTTATAAAAACATCAAGACATATTATATTTTCACAGGTTGATCGAAAGTCTCCGAAAAGTAAGATCTTGCTGCTTGAGTGTCACTTCAGTGAAATCAGGAAGTTACAGTAAGATTACCTTCCCAATTATTTTCAATCAGTTAATTTCTGAGGACTGATCGAACGATTTCAGTGCTACTGAGTTCAACAGTTTCTCTGTCCAGCAGTATCGCATCACATTAACTCAAGGCTGCGCCACTCCACAATTCTAATTTATTCATCGGCTCATTCGCCGTACTGACCAGATGTACCGGGCACACAATTTGCAACAACGTGGAGATGCCCTTGACCCTCTGGAACCTTCCTGACATCACATACCCTGCCTCTGACTCCATCCCCTCCTCCAATTCCACCTCCTGTCGTTTATTCACCATCCCTACTGAACTTTCACTCTCTGATGCTGAATGTTCTGTTCTAATCAAATGTCTGAAATTTACCTCTCTGCCCCCACTTTAATGAATTTTAGGCATGACATTTAGTTGAGCTCTTCCGCTGTCTTCGCCTCAATGCACATTTCTTTCAGCAAGATTCCTCTCCCTGCCCCATAGACCCCGTTACCCAGTTGCAACACTCTCCCTCCTCCTGGAATCACCCCTCCTTCTAGTCTTTACCTGAACTAAATCGGTTCATTGAGAAATCTCAACATGACATTGGTTGTCTTAATTATTCTGCACTCCCCTCACCAAATCCAACCTATCACTGCCCGAACAGCCGACACTCCATGTGCTTAGATCCAACCATAACTGTGTTATTCAACCTGTGCCGATAAGGGTGATGCTGCTGTAGCCTGGTGGACTGACCTCGACATTGCAGAGTTTGAACGCCCACTCTCAGATACCTCCTCTAATCTCCCCTGGACCATGACCCTACCATGGCACATCAAACCATTATATCAACTATGATAACTTGACCACCTTTCATCTGGAGATTCCTGCCCCATTCGCCCCCTTCCCCCTAACTGCCCCCGAGCTGATGGTCCTCTGATAGCAGATCTCGCTTCTATCTCCTTACAAAAATTCACAAACAGAGCTACCAGGACATACCCATTGCTTCAGCCTGCACTTGCCGCACAGAGGAACTGCATGGATACACACGTGGGCCCCAGTTATGTCTGTTCTTTTCTTGGAGTACATCGACTATTCACTGTTCCTGTTCTATTCTAGCACCCACCCACAACTCTTTCTCCGATACACAGATGATATCATCGCTGCGACTTTTATCTCTTGTCTGGAATTGGAAAGGTTCATTGATTTCGCTTGGAATTTGAAGCCCTCCATCACTTTCACCTGGTCTCTCTTTGACTACTCCCTTCCTTTCCTCAACATCTCTGCTTCCATTTCTGTGGATAGACAAGCCACTGATATCCAGTATTAACACACCGACTCCCACAGCTTCCTGGAGAATATGTCCTCACATCTGGTTTCCTGTTGTAGACTCAATTCCATTCCCCCAGTTCCTCAATCTCCACCGCATTGCTTCTGATGATACTAAATTCAACAAGGTAGCCTTTAAAATGTCCACCTTGTTCCTCAATCAAAGGATTCCCCATCATTGTTGTCAACAGGGTCCTCAACCGAGTCTGACCCATCTCCTGCACTTCTAGCCTGCCCCTCCCCTTCTCTCTCGCAACAGAGTTTCCCTACTATCTCAGCCGCATTCACTTGCAGAGGATCATCAGCCTGCATTTCCCCCACCTCTAGCGAGATGCCCCCACCTGCACATATTCACCTCTCCTCCATTGTCCACCCTCTGGAGGAATCATTCCCTCCAGGATACACTGGTCTACTCTTTATTCACTCCCACCACAGGTCCACTTCACTTTCCCCTGCTGGAGGTGTCACACTTTCCCATTTACCTCCCTCCTCATCAGTATCAAAGGGCCCAGCCATAAATTCCATGTGAAGCAGCCCCTTACCAACGTTTCCCACAATCCAGTCAACTGCATGCGCTGCTCACAATGTGGTCTCGTCTACATTGGGGAAATGAAGGGTAGACTGGGTGACCTCTTCACAGAACATCCAAGTTGTACCGCTGCAAAACACCCTGAGCTTTCTGTTGCCTGCCAGTTTAACAGTCCGTCCTGTTCCCTGACCAATTTCTCTGTGTCAGGCTTGCTGCAGTGTTCCAGGCAAGTTCAGCGCAAGCTGGAAGAACAACACCTCATTTTCCATGTGCGGACCTTGCAGCCCTTTAGATTCAAAATCAAGTTCAATAATTTTCGGGCCTGAACTCCCCAATGTCCTAGCCCCCTATCCATACACCAGGCTTAGTTCTCACATCGCCTTCCATTACTCACACCCTATTGTTAGCTACAAACAGTCTCCATTAAGAGCTATCCAGTCTCTTCTGCATATAAACCAACATTTTCCGTGTTAACATCAGTTCTGAGGAAGGGGCACTGGACCTGAAACGTTAACTCTGATTTCTTTGCACAGATGATGCCAGACCTGCTGAGCATTTGCAGCAACTTCTGTTTTGTTTCAACATTTTCATCGCAAGGTCTCACAATGCAATACGTCATCGATATTTAGAGCCCTGTCAAACATAGGAACTTTGTAATTTCTCATTTAATGTCCATAACAAATTATTCGAGATTCATCTGAGATAACAACTTTGCTGTTGTCATTCAGATCAGACACTTTGCCACAGTTCAGAAAGAAGAAAGAAATCAAAAGAGCTGGTGCGAAACTCAGTCGATCTGGCAACATCTGAGCAGAGATGCAAAAAAAATTCCCTTTGATTCTAATAGGACTTTTCAGAACAGTGTCACATCATATTACATATGTTAATTATGTTGCTCTCTGCAGATACTTCCTCATATTTTTCATTTCTCCAGCATTTTCTGTTTATTTTTCATGTTTCCATTATCTCTATATTTCATGTTTCTTGACAGGTCTACATGTTGACCTTGGTAATATTTGGACAATGTGTTCCTTTTATGTTTCTATTACAGTTGGTGTGTCTGTGACACCTGAATTACAGCCGAAATCTGTTTCTTCTTTAAGATAGAAAGTAAAAAGAAAATCTGAACATCTTGTAAATCTCAGGAAATATATTTTGTTTGAAAATACATTTTAGATGCAGTTGAACTTCATGAAATAATAGGGATAGATTTTTGATGATGGAACAATCTGTGTCCTTCATTGAATAAGCTTGTATCCCCAATCTCCAAAAGCTTTCAATGCATAACATAGAATTATTAAAGCAAAGGTGGTGAAACCTCAGCCCATTGTCTCTTCCAGTTTGGAATGAGCGATATCTCTACTATTATTCTCCTGTATTGTCCCCGTAGCCCTGCGCATTTTGTTATTAGTATGAGCTTTTAATTGTAAGCATCCTGCCAGATATGAACAATATGATCAATCTCAAACAAAAACAGACGTTGGAAGGAAAGCTCAGCAAGTCTGGCTGTATCTGTGAAGAGAAATCAAATTTAATCCTTCAGGTGTGGTGACCCTACTCCCAATGATTAAATTGTGTGTATACTAAATATAGTTCACTTTATCACATTTAAAATTATTCTGTTAAGTTCACATTGTCATTCAGCATTGCATCTTCCAAACGTTGGCTCGTTCCTTGTTATGAATTATATTTAATTCTATCTGACGTTAAGAGTGTTGATGACTGGGAGATATCATTGTACTCCCCATGCAGTCTCCACAGCCGCTGCCCCCATTCTGCCCTATCTCCCAGCCAAACCTGACTCATTAATTCATAAGTCTTAATGAATAAGTTCACTTTTGGTTTTGGACTGAGGGGAAAAAGCATAAAAAATACTGCTTTACAGCAAATAAACCTGCATTAAGATGTTTGTCAATTTTTATATAAATTAATTACTGAAGCATATGTTGTACGGAAGGTCCAACGTTTCTGTATTAGAGCAGTGACAGGAACATTCAGAGAAGTCCACACTTCCTGTCTAGGATGTCGATGGATTCATCATCGTCATTTGGCACTTAATTCCAAATTTAAAGTGACTGTCGATAAAGGTCTAAACCCAGTAGGAATATACATTAGAGGGAAATCCGGAGGCCATAAAAGGGACATGAGATAGTTCTGGCAAATAGAGTTACGGAGAATCCAAAGGGACTCTACACATACATTAAGGACAAAAGAATAACTCAGGAGAGTTTTGGGCCACTTAAAGATCAGCAAGGTTGCCGATGTGCAAAACTGCAGGAGATGGAGGCGATACTAAACAAGCATCGTGCGTCAGTATTGGCTGGGCAGAAAGATATGCAAGCTAAAGAACTTTGGAAATAAATCTTGACATGTTGAAAAGTGCCTGTATTACAGAGAAGGAGATGCTGGAGTTCGTAAACCCGTTAAGTTGGGAAAATCTTCAGCATTTGATCAGATGGACCCGAGAACTCTGTGGGAAGCGAGTGAAATGAATGCTGGGCCCCTTGCTGAGATATTTGTATCGTCAATTGTCACAGATGAGGTACCAGAAGATAGGAGGCTTGTGAACTTGGTGCGTTTATTGACAATGTTTAAGAAGGATGGTAAGGAAAAGCTAGTGAGCCAGACTTCAGTGGAGGGCAAGTTGTTGGTAAGGATTATGAGGCACAAGGTTTGCCTGGATTTTGAAAAGCAAGGACTCATAAGTGATAGGCCACATGGATCGAAGCACTAAATTGACTGAGTATGTTTGAAGAAGTGACTAAGAGGATTCATTGAGGCAGAGGTGTATATTGTTGGTATGGACTTCAGTAAGGTATTTGCCAACTTCCTGCATGGTAGATTGGTTAACAAGTTTAGTTCATATGGAATACAGGGAGAACTAGCCATATGTATACAGAATTAGCCCGAAGGCAGGAGACAGAGGGTGGTGGTAAAGGACTGTTTTTCGAAAAGGAGGGTTGTTACCATTGGTGTACCACAAGGGTTAGTGCTGGCTCCACTGCTTTTCACTATTCACATAAATCATTTGAATGTGATCATTGCAGCAATAGTTGCTAAGTTTTCAGATGAAACCAAAAATGATGGTGCAGTGGACAGCAAAGAAGGTTTACCTCAGAGTACAATGGAATCTTGATCAGACGGGCAGATGGGCTGACAATTGGCAGGTGAGTTTTAATCTAGATAAATGGGAGGTGCTGCATTTTGGAAATGCAAATCAGGGCAGGGCATGTACACTTCATGCTAACGTCCTGGGGAGTGTTGCTGAACAAAGAGACCTTAGAATGCAGGTTCATAATTTCTTGAAAGTAGAGTCGCAGTTAGGTAGGATTGTGAAGAAGGCATTTGGTATGCTTGCCTTTATTGGCCAGTGCTTTGACTATATGAATTGGGTGGTCATGTTGCTGCTGTACAGCACATTACTTTGGCCACTTTTGGTGTACTGCATTCAATTCTGGTCTCCTTCCTTTTGGAAATATATTGTGAAAGTTGAAGGGAGTCAGTAAAGATTTACAAGGATGTTGCCAGGATTGGATCTATAGGGAGAGTTCGAGTAGATTGGGTTCTCACAAACTTTGATGATTGGGTTATTTTATTCCTGTAGCGTGAGAAGCATTTATAGTGTGCATAGCTAAGGTCTTTTTCCCCAAAACTAGAGGGCATGGATTTCCGATGAGAGGGAAAAGATTTTTAAAAAGACCTAAGGAGCAACTTTTTCCCACAGAGGATGGTGCATGCGTGGAATGAGCTGCCAGAGGAGATGGTGGAGGATTTTTACAATTATAGCATCTAAATGATATCTGGATGGGTACATGAAGAGGAAGGGTTTACATCAATATTGGCCAAATGCGATTAGTTTAATTTAGGATATCCCATCAGCATGGACGAGTTAGACTGAAGCATCTTATTCTGTGCTGTGCATCTCCGAGACTCTGACTCTATCTGACCTTGTACCAATATCGTATTAATTCATCATTCCCGGACATGCTAACCTATGTTGCTAGATATGATCGAAATGTCTTCATTTCAGCATTCTGAAACCTGCAAACACATCCTTCCATAACACTGGCTCAGAGTCTCTCTCCCTCTGTCTATTTCCCAAATCCCTCCCATTTGTTGGTGTTTAAACTGCTTCCCCACCATCTAGTTTTAACTGTCCAGTTTCAATGTGAATAACTGTCCTATATCTTTTCCTGCCCTTGAATGTTGCTCACTCAAGAGCATCAGCTTCCAACACTAAGAAGCTGTGAAACAGTGTTCAAAAAAGCATTGCTTGCGTTTTCGTTGACTTCCCAGTGTCCTGCCCTGTACTCCATGTTGGATATTGGGGTTTTAACAGTTTCGAGGCACACCTTTGTAACTTGCTCTGTTCCTATTCGTTGAACGCCTGTGTTAATCACTATCGGCTGATCATGTGCTCAGTTACATGAGGAATCCTCACAACTGTTAGTGATTCAGACCAGCCTTCTCATTTGCCTTTGACTGACATTTAACTTAACTCTAGTTTTTGTACGTTCGGGGATTGTTTTCTGGAGGCTGTGTTTTAAGCTGCTGTGGAAATTCAGGAAGACCAGAGGCTTTAGTGACCCAACTCTGGATGAAGCATGGTGACTGTAGTTACAGTATCTGGATCTGCAACATGACCAACAAATGGATCAGAGACTGCAGAGAGGGAAATGGACAGTTCTCACAGTGGATCAGAATCTGAGAATGTTATACTGGAAAGTTACAACAATGGACAAGGGTTTATCCTATTATGTTTGGTTTTTTTCTACATATTATTGGTGGCCGTTATCATCGCGGATCAGATTTGTACTTTACATTATTCAATGTTTTTATTATCCTATCCTGGCTATTGTTGGTGTCCCTGGTAAGTTTCACTGTTGATATATTATTTGCATTAACCATGTGCGACTGTATTACTGTTCTTTTCATTTACTCTACTCTGTAAGTATTCACGCTCCAAACCACAACAAAGCAATATTGTTCATTCTTTATCTCCTTTAGTTGTGGCACTGGGCCTTGTTGGTTGACCTACTCACTTTCAGGTATGAACCAGGATGCATTGCATCACTGCCCTTGCTATTTAAATATTGAGAGCTTGGAGGTCACTGTCTTCTGTTCTGGATGGAAATTCCATTTCCTTCCTCTGACTACATCTCATCCCTGGCCAATAACTGAGGCTGAAACAGACCAGTCACAACTACGGTGATCCCTTTGGCCACAAGCTGATTACCATATCCTGACCATTCCTAATTTTAACTATTGTCATCTGCACGATATACTTCACTGGTTCATCCCATCTGCTGTTTGAACCTTCAGCTATGAAACACAATCTTATTAAAGCCAATAATCTGCTGTTGCTTAACTAAATCTGAGTCGGTATTCCATGGCTTGTATCTAAACGCAGACCAAAATCCCATCATTCCTGCACGGATTGCTTTATATTGTTGTTGGGTCTGGGAAAGCCTTTACTTTAATATTCACAAGCACATCGTCACCTCTAACTATGACACGGTCCTCAGTCTCCCTCTGTTAATGACACAAAGCCCTGTCAGTTGTTCACATATGAACTGATTTCCTCTATGTCTATTCTCTCTCAAATAATACTTTTCATATCTACTACCACCAACACACACAGACACACACACATACACACACACAGACACAATCTCTTATCTTATATTTCGGCAGTGGAGATACTGAGCCATACATTTGTGGGAGTCCATTTACTGTCACTTACTGCATGGGTTACGCATCTTCCCGTACAAGACATTTCTGTAGTCCAAGTATAGTAGCCATATACTGGCAAAGGTTTGCACTGTTCCCCATGCTGGGCAGGTAGTCCAGTTTATAGAGCAGTCCAGTAGCATGGTCTGCGCAGCTCTCCATTCTGGCTGGTGCCTTGTCCCAGTTTATGGTGTCTTGGATGGTTCTGTGAGGCAGATTCACAATTTGATGTAACTAACCATTTCAACTGAGCTGGCAATAATTTTTTTGAATGCTCCTATTCTTGTGATTGGACCCACCGTTGTCTCACTTCTCCAGTTACTCCTACTCCACTTCTCCAGTTACTCCTACTCCACTGTCTCCTTTCCCATATTTTCACAACATGTTATCAGTTAATTAATTGTGTGTTTTTCTGTACCTTTCCCTGGTGTTGTTTTTTTCACTCCCGAGTGTATCATGTGCTGGCATTGTGAATCTCAGAAACAATGTAATGGTATGTGGCGGGCTGTTGCTCCATGTTGGAAAGGGGGTTCCAGCAGCTTTGAGACACGTCTTTGAAACTTGGCCTGTGCCTGACCTCTGATGGCCTGTGTTTGTCCCTCTAAGTTGATTGTGCAGTCCATACCATGAGGAAACCCCTCGAGTATTATTGTCAAGGAACAGGAACTGAGGAGTATCTGACTGCCTCCTGTCATGGAAAGGTTAGTGGAGGTGATGGAGATGGTTTACTGGAGGTTGTGCTGAGAGCTGCCTCAGACATTCAGGGAGACCTGAGGATTTGGTGACCCAACTCTGGATGGAGAATGGGGACTGTAGTTACAGAATCTGGGTCTGCAACATAAACAACAAATGGAGCAGAGGCTGCAGAGAGGGGGAGAACTGGAACCACAGAGTGTTTGTGTGGAAAGAGATCTGCCAAACCTGCCTGTGTTTTAACGAGGAGACACACATCCTTTCCCTCTCCCCTTTAAATACACCCATGCAAATTCACCCTCTACTTCCCGCACACAAACACACTCTCCCCTCTCTCACACGCACGCATACACTCTCTCTCCCTCCCAAAGACACACACACTCCCCCTCACTCTCTGACAAACACACACTCTCTCTCTCCCTCCCGCAGACACTCCACCTTGTTTTCAATCACACACTCGCACGTGCGTGAAAACACACACACACACACACACACACACATCTAATCTGTAAGATGAATTTTCATTTGCCGGTTCGTATTTCCAGATGCATTATATTTTCTCAAAAAAAGTATGATTTATAGACAGTCAGTCAAAATGATATTTTATTAACTCCTACTTTGTAAATAAACCTAGTCTGATTCCAGCTGAAGACATATGCAGACTTCAAACAAGACCGCATGCCTAAAATACAATGTCTGAATGGAGGGTCACCTCCTTTACATCGATAATACCTGAAGGTATCTCCAGGCAGGACTTGAAAGAACCGTATTGTAGTTGAATACAATTCTGCTGCTGCTGTGATTCTACCACACTACATGAATGCCCACTTTTAGCTCCAATATGTTCAATTCAATTCTACTGACTATCCCTCAGTTCACACCAAGACCCATTCACCCATCAGCTCTGTACTCAATGTCTTAACCTGGTTTCTGATGTGGTAACACTTCCATTTTCCTATTCTCATTCTGCTGAAGGTCTCTCCCTGGTGTTACGCCTCCAATTTGTTACTTTACTCAAACCCTTAACCTATGCATCTGAATCTTTTCCATTCCCCCAATGCTATCTTCTGTGTTTGATGTGAATGTGTTCCTCTCTGTTTTTCTAGCTGAGCATGATTAAGAGCTCTGCAGTGTCAGTGATGCCAGCCTTATGCAGTTTCAGATCAAGTAATCTGTGCACCTTGCATTATCGGTAACATCCCAGTGGATTCCGTGTGAGACAGAGCGTTTGAGCAGCTTTAACACACGTCTATGGAACTTGTTCAAAAAAAGAAATTGCTGATGAAATTCAGCAGGTCTGGCAGCATCTTGTGGAGTGAAAGCAGAGTTAATCTTTCAGGACCAGTGAACCTTCTACAAAGCTCCCATTTTCTCCAGCAATTTTTGCATTTTCATTTCCAGTCTCCATAGTTATTTGTTTAATTGAAAATTTGTTCTGAGCCTATTCATTTCTAGAGAAACTCAACAGGTCTGGTATCATCTGCAGAGACAGAGAAATAGAGTTAGCGTTTCAAGTCCAGTATGACACTTCTTCAGAACTGAAAAAGGATTGGAAAATAAGCTTTATAATCCCTTGATAGATGTGGGGAGTGGTTTGACGGGTAAAAGAGGGTGTGGCAAAAGATAAACATGCTTTTAGTAGTGGTGAACGAGTAGATCATGTGAAATAGCTTTAAATTAAGATGTGAATGGGGAAAAGCGGTTCTCTATATTGAGTGAAAGATAAAGAAGATACAACCACACAAGGTCATAGGGAGGCCAGGAGGGAGATTGTACGGAAACTAGAGAACAGTTATAATGGGGTCAGACTGTGAAGTTATGAAATTGTACATTAACTCCTACAGTCTGTAACGTACGAAACTTTAAAGTGCGTTGTTACTCGAGCTTGGGTTGTGCTGTCTTGGGACATTGCAGCAACCCAGGGCCGAAATGTTATCATGAGAGCAATGTAAGTTATTGAAATGGGAAGCAATGAGAAGGTCAGAGTTATTTCTACAGACAGAGTGGGTGTGTTCCTCAAAGCAATCTCTATTTGGTCTCGCCAATAAAAAGGACTGCATTATGAGCAGCAATGACGGGAGATCAGATTGAAAGTTTACAAGTGAAATGCTGCTTCACCTGGAAGCTATGCTTGGGGCCTTGGATAGTGAGGAGGGAAGAGATGAATGGGCAAGTGTTGCATCTTCTCCAATTGCATGGGATGGTGCGATGGGGGAGTGGGGAACCGTTCGGGGTGATGGACGGTTACACAGAGGGAACGGTCGCTGTGAAATACTGAAAGTGGGCGGGAGGGGAAGTTGTGTTTGATGGTGCTGTCCTGTTGGAGATGGTGGAAACGGCGTAAGATGAATATGTGAATGTGGATTCTCGCGCAGGAGGATGTGTGGACAAGGAGGAATCTATCATTGTTCTGGGATGGAGGGGACGGATTGAGGGCAACACCGTGGAAGATGGGACAGTCATAGCTGAAGGCCCTGTCCACCAGAGTTCGGGGATTTCTGGTTTGATGGAAAAGGAGGTCACGTTAGACCCAGCTCACAGGAATGTGGCGTCGTTAAACAGAAACAACAGAGATGCAGAAACTTGGAGAATTGAGTCAGCCTCCGCTGATCTTGTGTTCAGCCACAGGCAGAAGTGCCTCCTGAATGATTGAAAATAACCAGACATCTAAATTGAGGATTTCTGCCTCACATCTGGTCTGAAGCGGAATGTGAAAATAGACCCAGAGGAAGGTCAGTGAGTATACGTGAGCAGACATTCAAGTAGATATCCCAAACCGCTCAGTAACTATTGTTTCTGTTCAAAAGAAGACCTCAATAAGAAGATGAAGCACCCATGGTTGACAAAGGCTCTCAAGGATACTATGGATGAGCATGAGTGGAGGGCCAGATTTAGGATGTTTATTTCAGGGACCAGAAGCAGATGCTGGGTATGAATTTCAGCTGTGCTTCCTGAATTCCCCCCAGAAACTGCTGCCATTGCTGTTCCATCTTCTTCCCTGCTCGTGTCCCCTTCCTGATTCCAGGTTCTCCCTCTCAAATTACAGAGTACATTATCTTACCTTATGGTCCCTCCCCACTTCACCTGAAACTCTTTGATCAAGTCTACCTACTCTGCAGTAGCATCAAGCTGCGTTTTGTGCTGCCACTTTGCCTCTGGTCTCAGTGTGGCTTGGCCTCTCCATTCATGCTGTTTTACACCTCCCACTCACATCTCACTCAGGAAAGTTTCCATCTTTGAGTAAACCTTATTGAAGACCCCTCTCCCCCTTTGCACTGAATTCACACTGTGATCCAAATTTCAAAAGTATACTCAGCCTTCATCTCACTCTGCTAAAGGCAACTGCACGCTGACAGTGTGGTACAAAAATTGCCCTTCTTATATGGTTCATGCCAGTGATGTGCTTTCACTGTAGAGATCATCACCCCATTTGGACAAAGCAATTCAGGTGTTTGACCTCTTACTGGTACTCGTCACAGTTTCCTGCTGCCTTAGTGTTATAACATGGAGAAAAATAAATC
>NW_027311115.1:7500-22500 GCF_047496795.1 Chiloscyllium punctatum | reverse complement strand
AGTGCTAAGGCAAGGTTCTGTGCCCTCCACCCTCATCGCAACACCCATGGGAGCCTCCGGTCGTCAATAGACCGCCGCACCGGCCTCTGACTGACTCTCAGAATGGACGGAAAGAGCCGGGTAAGCCTTTCAAAAGATTCGACCACGTGCCGAAAACTTTAGACTTCCGTGAGCTCTCCGGCTTGCACCGAGACCCGAAGTCGACGTGCTAAGCACCACGGGACCCCTTTCGCCTGCAGGTCCCGAGCCGCCTTTATTTGCTGTTACGAGCATCGTGTGCCCCATACCTGCGTGACGAGCACCGCAGGGCGGCAGAGCCATCGCACTTGGCCGGGTGGCAGAGGAGGACCAGACTATTCACAGATAGCGGCCCAACGACTCCCAGAGCCGGTCGTGCGGCGCGCGAGGTCTGCTCTCATCACAAGAGGCTTTAGGGAGTGCTCAGGCAAGGGTCAGCCCGCAGCCTTCCTGGCAACACCCAGGGGAACCAGGCCACTCGCGTCTCTCGCCTTCATTTTCGACACGAGCGCCTGCGGAGGGCCACCACCCCCTCCGATTGTCAAGAGACCTCCGCACCGGCCTCTGACTTACTCTCAGAATGGACGGAAAGAGCCGGGTAAGCCTTTGAAAAGATTCGACCACGTGCCGAAAACTTTAGACTTCCGTGAGCTCTCCGGCTTGCACCGAGACCCGAAGTCGACGTGCTTAGCACCACGGGACCCCTTTCGCCTGCAGGTCCCGAGCCGCCTTTTATTTTTGTTACGAGTATCGTGTTCCCCAAACCTGGGTGACGAGCACCGCAGGGCGGCAGAGCCATCGCGCTTGTCCGGGTGGCAGAGGAGGACCAGACTATTCACAAATAGCGGCCCAACGACTCCCAGAGCCGGTCGTGCGGCAGGCGAGGTCTGCTCTCATCACAAGAGGCTTTAGGGAGTGCTCAGGCAACGGTCAGCCCGCAGCCTTCTTGGCAACACCCAAGGGAACCAGGCCACTCGCGTCTCTCGCCTTCATTTTGGACACGAGCGCCTGTGGAGGGACGGCCGGAGTCAACGTGGGGTTTGCCCGCCCTCCAATAGTGTCAAAAGACCGCCGCACAAGTCTCTGACTGACTCTTAGAACAGACAGAAAGAGTTTGTCAAATCTGTCAAAAAATTGACAAAGTGTCAAAAATTCGACTTCCAAGAGCTCTCCGGCATGCACTCATACCTGTCATTAAAGTGCTATGCCCGTGGAACCGTTTTTCGGATGCCTTTCAGAACGGTCCCGCGCCGCCATTTTGTTCTAAAAATCGTGTTCCCATATATCTCCGGGTACCCCGCCAACCTCACTGCGGAAAAACTACAAGTGGCACTGAATGGGTCTGAATTCCAAATTTGACTGCATCGGTCTGGAACTCGGTCCGGTCAAAACCGTTTGGATTTTTCTCGGTCCGGACTTCCGCGACAGACAAAGTTAAAGTTTTCGGGCTGCAGGCACAAAACGACAGCTGGCCATTTGCCGGGCTCAATTCACCCAATTCCTCCGGCACTTCGGAGCACATGTTCGGTGTAAGTTTGCGAATCTTTCCCGATGCTGCAGCATTTTCCTCCGCTGACACTTAGAATATTTTTCACACTTTGCTGAAAATTTTTCTAAGTGTTTTTTTCCAAGTTTTCCTGGTTACTGATTTCTTCTTTTTAAACATTTTTCTAAGTTTTTCTGGTTACTGATTTCTTCTTTTTAAACATTTTTCGCAGTTTGTCTGGTTACTGATTTCTTCTTTTTAAACATTTTTCGCCGTTTTTCTGGTTACTGATTTCTTCTTTTTAAACATTTTTCGCCGTTTTTCTGGTTACTCATTTCTTCTTTTTAAACATTTTTCTAAGTTTTTCTGGTTACTGATTTCTTCTTTTTAAACATTTTTCTAAGTTTTTCTGGTTACTCATTTCTTCTTTTTAAACATTTTTCTAAGTTTTTCTGGTTACTCACTTCTTCTTTTTAAACATTTTTCTAAGTTTTTCTGGTTACTGATTTCTTCTTTTTAAACATTTTTCGCCGTTTTTCTGGTTACTGATTTCTTCTTTTTAAACATTTTTCTAAGTTTTTCTGGTTACTCATTTCTTCTTTTTAAACATTTTTCGCCGTTTTTCTGGTTACTGATTTCTTCTTTTTAAACATTTTTCTAAGTTTTTCTGGTTACTGATTTCTTCTTTTTAAACATTTTTCTAAGTTTTCCTGGTTACTCATTTCTTCTTTTTAAACATTTTTCTAAGTTTTCCTGGTTACTCATTTCTTCTTTTTAAACATTTTTCTAAGTTTTCCTGGTTACTGATTTCTTCTTTTTAAACATTTTTCGCAGTTTTTCTGGTTACTGATTTCTTCTTTTTAAACATTTTTCTAAGTTTTTCTGGTTACTGATTTCTTCTTTTTAAACATTTTTCTAAGTTTTTCTGGTTACTCACTTCTTCTTTTTAAACATTTTTCTAAGTTTTTCTGGTTACTCACTTCTTCTTTTGAAACATTTTTCTAAGTTTTTCTGGTTACTGATTTCTTCTTTTTAAACATTTTTCGCAGTTTGTCTGGTTACTGATTTCTTCTTTTTAAACATTTTTCGCCGTTTTTCTGGTTACTGATTTCTTCTTTTTAAACATTTTTCTAAGTTTTTCTGGTTACTCACTTCTTCTTTTTAAACATTTTTCTAAGTTTTTCTGGTTACTGATTTCTTCTTTTTAAACATTTTTCGCAGTTTTTCTGGTTACTGATTTCTTCTTTTTAAACATTTTTCTAAGTTTTTCTGGTTACTGATTTCTTCTTTTTAAACATTTTTCTAAGTTTTTCTGGTTACTCACTTCTTCTTTTTAAACATTTTTCTAAGTTTTCCTGGTTACTGATTTCTTCTTTTTAAACATTTTTCGCAGTTTTTCTGGTTACTGATTTCTTCTTTTTAAACATTTTTCTAAGTTTTTCTGGTTACTGATTTCTTCTTTTTAAACATTTTTCTAAGTTTTTCTGGTTACTCACTTCTTCTTTTTAAACATTTTTCTAAGTTTTCCTGGTTACTGATTTCTTCTTTTTAAACATTTTTCGCAGTTTGTCTGGTTACTGATTTCTTCTTTTTAAACATTTTTCGCAGTTTTTCTGGTTACTGATTTCTTCTTTTTAAACATTTTTCTAAGTTTTTCTGGTTACTGATTTCTTCTTTTTAAACATTTTTCTAAGTTTTTCTGGTTACTGATTTCTTCTTTTTAAACATTTTTCTAAGTTTTTCTGGTTACTCACTTCTTCTTTTTAAACATTTTTCTAAGTTTTTCTGGTTACTCACTTCTTCTTTTGAAACATTTTTCTAAGTTTTTCTGGTTACTGATTTCTTCTTTTTAAACATTTTTCGCAGTTTGTCTGGTTACTGATTTCTTCTTTTTAAACATTTTTCGCCGTTTTTCTGGTTACTGATTTCTTCTTTTTAAACATTTTTCTAAGTTTTTCTGGTTACTCACTTCTTCTTTTTAAACATTTTTCTAAGTTTTTCTGGTTACTGATTTCTTCTTTTTAAACATTTTTCGCAGTTTTTCTGGTTACTGATTTCTTCTTTTTAAACATTTTTCTAAGTTTTTCTGGTTACTGATTTCTTCTTTTTAAACATTTTTCTAAGTTTTTCTGGTTACTCACTTCTTCTTTTTAAACATTTTTCTAAGTTTTCCTGGTTACTGATTTCTTCTTTTTAAACATTTTTCGCAGTTTGTCTGGTTACTGATTTCTTCTTTTTAAACATTTTTCGCAGTTTTTCTGGTTACTGATTTCTTCTTTTTAAACATTTTTCTAAGTTTTTCTGGTTACTGATTTCTTCTTTTTAAACATTTTTCTAAGTTTTTCTGGTTACTCACTTCTTCTTTTTAAACATTTTTCTAAGTTTTTCTGGTTACTCACTTCTTCTTTTGAAACATTTTTCTAAGTTTTTCTGGTTACTGATTTCTTCTTTTTAAACATTTTTCGCCGTTTTTCTGGTTACTGATTTCTTCTTTTTAAACATTTTTCTAAGTTTTTCTGGTTACTCACTTCTTCTTTTTAAACATTTTTCTAAGTTTTTCTGGTTACTGATTTCTTCTTTTTAAACATTTTTCTAAGTTTTTCTGGTT
Source organism: Chiloscyllium punctatum (assembly GCF_047496795.1). Taxonomy (NCBI): domain Eukaryota; kingdom Metazoa; phylum Chordata; class Chondrichthyes; order Orectolobiformes; family Hemiscylliidae; genus Chiloscyllium; species Chiloscyllium punctatum. The sequence goes on along the minus strand of NW_027311115.1, from coordinate 18,388 downwards.
ACTGATTTCTTCTTTTTAAACATTTTTCGCAGTTTTTCTGGTTACTGATTTCTTCTTTTTAAACATTTTTCTAAGTTTTTCTGGTTACTGATTTCTTCTTTTTAAACATTTTTCTAAGTTTTTCTGGTTACTCACTTCTTCTTTTTAAACATTTTTCTAAGTTTTCCTGGTTACTGATTTCTTCTTTTTAAACATTTTTCGCAGTTTGTCTGGTTACTGATTTCTTCTTTTTAAACATTTTTCGCAGTTTTTCTGGTTACTGATTTCTTCTTTTTAAACATTTTTCTAAGTTTTTCTGGTTACTGATTTCTTCTTTTTAAACATTTTTCTAAGTTTTTCTGGTTACTCACTTCTTCTTTTTAAACATTTTTCTAAGTTTTTCTGGTTACTCACTTCTTCTTTTGAAACATTTTTCTAAGTTTTTCTGGTTACTGATTTCTTCTTTTTAAACATTTTTCGCAGTTTGTCTGGTTACTGATTTCTTCTTTTTAAACATTTTTCGCCGTTTTTCTGGTTACTGATTTCTTCTTTTTAAACATTTTTCTAAGTTTTTCTGGTTACTCACTTCTTCTTTTTAAACATTTTTCTAAGTTTTTCTGGTTACTGATTTCTTCTTTTTAAACATTTTTCGCAGTTTTTCTGGTTACTGATTTCTTCTTTTTAAACATTTTTCTAAGTTTTTCTGGTTACTGATTTCTTCTTTTTAAACATTTTTCTAAGTTTTTCTGGTTACTCACTTCTTCTTTTTAAACATTTTTCTAAGTTTTCCTGGTTACTGATTTCTTCTTTTTAAACATTTTTCGCAGTTTGTCTGGTTACTGATTTCTTCTTTTTAAACATTTTTCGCAGTTTTTCTGGTTACTGATTTCTTCTTTTTAAACATTTTTCTAAGTTTTTCTGGTTACTGATTTCTTCTTTTTAAACATTTTTCTAAGTTTTTCTGGTTACTGACTTCTTCTTTTTAAACATTTTTCTAAGTTTTCCTGGTTACTGATTTCTTCTTTTTAAACATTTTTCGCAGTTTGTCTGGTTACTGATTTCTTCTTTTTAAACATTTTTCGCAGTTTTTCTGGTTACTGATTTCTTCTTTTTAAACATTTTTCTAAGTTTTTCTGGTTACTGATTTCTTCTTTTTAAACATTTTTCTAAGTTTTTCTGGTTACTGATTTCTTCTTTTTAAACATTTTTCTAAGTTTTTCTGGTTACTCACTTCTTCTTTTTAAACATTTTTCTAAGTTTTTCTGGTTACTCACTTCTTCTTTTGAAACATTTTTCTAAGTTTTTCTGGTTACTGATTTCTTCTTTTTAAACATTTTTCTAAGTTTTTCTGGTTACTGATTTCTTCTTTTTAAACATTTTTCGCAGTTTGTCTGGTTACTGATTTCTTCTTTTTAAACATTTTTCGCCGTTTTTCTGGTTACTGATTTCTTCTTTTTAAACATTTTTCTAAGTTTTTCTGGTTACTCACTTCTTCTTTTTAAACATTTTTCTAAGTTTTTCTGGTTACTGATTTCTTCTTTTTAAACATTTTTCGCAGTTTTTCTGGTTACTGATTTCTTCTTTTTAAACATTTTTCGCAGTTTTTCTGGTTACTGATTTCTTCTTTTTAAACATTTTTCTAAGTTTTTCTGGTTACTGATTTCTTCTTTTTAAACATTTTTCTAAGTTTTTCTGGTTACTCACTTCTTCTTTTTAAACATTTTTCTAAGTTTTCCTGGTTACTGATTTCTTCTTTTTAAACATTTTTCGCAGTTTGTCTGGTTACTGATTTCTTCTTTTTAAACATTTTTCGCAGTTTTTCTGGTTACTGATTTCTTCTTTTTAAACATTTTTCTAAGTTTTTCTGGTTACTGATTTCTTCTTTTTAAACATTTTTCTAAGTTTTTCTGGTTACTCACTTCTTCTTTTTAAACATTTTTCTAAGTTTTTCTGGTTACTCACTTCTTCTTTTGAAACATTTTTCTAAGTTTTTCTGGTTACTGATTTCTTCTTTTTAAACATTTTTCGCAGTTTGTCTGGTTACTGATTTCTTCTTTTTAAACATTTTCCTAAGTTTTCCTGGTTACTGATTTCTTCTTTTTAAACATTTTTCTAAGTTTTCCTGGTTACTCATTTCTTCTTTTTGATCATTTTTCTAAGTTTTCCTGGTTACTGATTTCTTCGTTTTGAACATTTTTCTAAGTTTTCCTGGTTACTCACTTCTTCTTTTCAAACATTTTTCTTCGTTTTTCTGTTTACTCATTTAGCACTTTCAGGCACTTTCCGATCATTTCCTCGTTCCCGATTTCACCCTTTAAAACGCTTTCGGGCATTTCCCTAAGTTTTGCGGTTCACTCGTTTGGGACTCACTGACACCTTCTCTAGCTTCCCTGCTCACTTTTTTCGTACTGTTGAGAAAATTCGAACCCTTTCCTTAACTATGCCGGTTACTGACTTCACCGCTTCAGACCCTTGTCCCCGTAATGAAAGATACCATTTCCCACCGTGGGAAATGCACGAAAATCGGACTGAACACGGGGGAGGCTCCCCCCTCGAAGGCGAGACCGTCGGCAGAACCGCCGGGTCAAACCCGGCTGAGCTACCCGGCTTACAAGTCTCAAAGTCGGTATGAGCAGTCACGTCCACCCCCATTCCCTTTTGGACCACTTCCCACGGTTCCAAATGCATGAAAATCGGCCTGTACACGGGGGAGGCACCCGCCTCGAAGACGAGACCGTCGGCAGAACCGCCGGGTCAAACCCGGCTGAGCTACCCGGCTCGGAAGCGCCAAAGTCGGGTTGAGCAGTCACATTCACTCCCATCCCCTTTTGGGCAACTTCCCACGGTTGGAAATGCATGGAAATCGGACTGAACACGGGGGAGGCTCCCCCCTCGAAGGCGAGACCGTCGGCAGAACCGCCGGATCAAACCCGGCTGAGCTACCCGGCTTACAAGTCTCAAAGTCGGTATGAGCAGACACGTCCACCCCCATTCCCTTTTGGACCACTTCCCACGGTTCGAAATGCATGAAAATCGGCCTGTATACGGGGGAGGCACCCGCCTCGAAGACGAGACCGTCGGCAGAACCGCCGGGTCAAACCCGGCTGAGCTACCCGGCTCGGAAGCGCCAAAGTCGGGTTGAGCAGTCACATTCACTCCCATCCCCTTTTGGGCAACTTCCCACGGTTGGAAATGCATGGAAATCGGACTGAACACGGGGGAGGCTCCCCCCTCGAAGGCGAGACCGTCGGCAGAACCGCCGGATCAAACCCGGCTGAGCTACCCGGCTTACAAGTCTCAAAGTCGGTATGAGCAGACACGTCCACCCCCATTCCCTTTTGGACCACTTCCCACGGTTCGAAATGCATGAAAATCGGCCTGTATACGGGGGAGGCACCCGCCTCGAAGACGAGACCGTCGGCAGAACCGCCGGGTCAAACCCGGCCGGGCTACCCGGGTTAGAAGCCCTAGAGTCGGGTTGAGCAGTCACAATCACTCCCATCCCCTTTTGAACCTGTTCCCACCGTTGGAAATGCACGAAAATCGGCCTGTACACGGGGGAGGCTCCCCCCTCGAAGGCGAGACCGTCGGCAGAACCGCCGGGTCAAACCCGGCTGAGCTACCCGGCTTACAAGTCTCGAAGTCGGGTTGAGCAGTCACATTCACTCCCATCGACTTTTGGGCAACTTCCCACCGTTGCAAATGCATGAAAATCGGCCTGTACACGGGGGAGGCACCCGCCTCGAAGTCGAGACCGTCGGCAGAACCGCCGGGTCCAACCCGGCTGAGCTACCCGGCTTACAAGTCTCAAAGCCGGGTTGGGCAGTCACGTTCACCCCCATTCCCTTTTGGATCACTTCCCACGGTTCGAAATGCACGAAAACCGGCCTGTACACGGGGGAGGGTCCGCCCTCGAAGGCGAGACCGTCGGCAGAACCGCCGGGTCAAACCTGGCTGAGCTACCCGGCTTACAAGTCTCAAAGTCGGGTTGAGCAGTCACGTTCACTCCCATCGACTTTTAGACCACTTCCCACGGTTCGAAATGCACGAAAATCGGCCTGTACACGGGGGAGGCACCCGCCTCGAAGACGAGACCGTCGGCAGAACCGCCGGGTCAAACCCGGCCGAGCTACCCGGCTTAAAAGTCTCAAAGTCGGTATGAGCAGTCACATTCACCCCCATTCCCTTTTGGACCACTTCCCACGGTTGGAAATGCATGAAAATCGGCCTGGACACGGGGGAGGCTCCCCCCTCGATGACGAGACCGTCGGCAGAACCGCCGGAACAAACCCGGCTGAGCTACCCGGCTTACAAGTCTCAAAGTCGGTATGAGCAGACACGTCCACCCCCATTCCCTTTTGGACCACTTCCCACCGTTGGAAATGCACGAAAATCGGCCTGTACACGGGGGAGGCACCGGCCTCGAAGACGAGACCGTCGGCAGAACCGCCGGGTCAAACCCGGCTGAGCTACCCGGCTTACAAGTCTCAAAGTCGGGTTGAGCAGTCACATTCACTCCCATCGACTTTTGGGCAACTTCCCACGGTTCGAAATGCACAAGATTCGGCCTGAACACGGGGGACGCTCCCCCCTCGAAGGCGAGACCGTCGGCAGACCCGCCGGGTCAAACCCGGCTGAGCTACCCGGCTCGGAAGCGCCAAAGTCGGTATGAGCAGTCACGTTCACTCCCATCCCCTTTTGGACCGCTTCCCACGGTACGAAATGCATGAAAATCGGCCTGTACACGGGGGAGGCACCCGCCTCGAAGACGAGACCGTCGGCAGAACCGCCGGGTCAAACCCGGCTGAGCTACCCGGCTTACAAGTCTCAAAGTCGGGTTGAGCAGTCACATTCACTCCCATCGACTTTTGGGCAACTTCCCACGGTTCGAAATGCACAAAATTCGGCCTGAACACGGGGGACGCTCCCCCCTCGAAGGCGAGACCGTCGGCAGAACCGCCGGGTCAAACCCGGCTGAGCTACCCGGCTTAAAAGTCTCAAAGTCGGTATGAGCAGTCACATTCACCCCCATTCCCTTTTGGACCACTTCCCACGGTTGGAAATGCATGAAAATCGGCCTGGACACGGGGGAGGCTCCCCCCTCGATGACGAGACCGTCGGCAGAACCGCCGGAACAAACCCGGCTGAGCTACCCGGCTTACAAGTCTCAAAGTCGGTATGAGCAGACACGTCCACCCCCATTCCCTTTTGGACCACTTCCCACCGTTGGAAATGCACGAAAATCGGCCTGTACACGGGGGAGGCACCGGCCTCGAAGACGAGACCGTCGGCAGAACCGCCGGATCAAACCCGGCCGAGCTACCCGGGTTAGAAGCCTCAGAGTCGGGTTGAGCAGTCACGTCCACCCCCATTCCCTTTTGGACCACTTCCCACGGTTCGAAATGCACGAAAATCGGCCTGTACACGGGGGAGGGAGCCGCCTCGAAGACGAGACCGTCGGCAGAACCGCCGGTTCAAACCCGGCTGAGCTACCAGGCTCGGAAGCGCCAAAGTCGGGTTGAGCAGTCACATTCACTCCCATCCCCTTTTGGGCAACTTCCCACCGTTGCAAATGCATGAAAATCGGCCTGTACACGGGGGAGGGAGCCGCCTCGAAGACGAGACCGTCGGCAGAACCGCCGGATCAAACCCGGCTGAGCTACCAGGCTCGGAAGCGCCAAAGTCGGTATGAGCAGTCACATTCACTCCCATCCCCTTTTGGGCCACTTCCCACGGTTCGAAATGCACGAAAATCGGACTGAACACGGGGGAGGCTCCCCCCTCCAAAACGAGACCATCGGCAGAATCGACGGGTCAAACCCGGCCGAGCTACCCGGGTTAGAAGCCTCAAAGTCGGGTTGAGCAGTCACGTCCACCCCCATCCCCTTTTGGACCACTTCCCACGGTTCGAAATGCACGAAAATCGGCCTGTACACGGGGGAGGCACCCGCCTCGAAGACGAGACCGTCGGCAGACCCGCCGGATCAAACCCGGCCGAGCTACACGGCTTACAAGTCTCAATGTCGGTATGAGCAGTCACGTCCACCCCTATTCCCTTTTGGACCACTTCCCACGGTACGAAATGCATGAAAATCGGCCTGTACACGGGGGAGGCACCCGCCTCGAAGACGAGACCGTCGGCAGAACCGCCGGGTCAAACCCGGCTGAGCTACCCGGCTCGGAAGCGCCAAAGTCGGGTTGAGCAGTCACATTCACTCCCATCGACTTTTGGGCAACTTCCCACGGTTCGAAATGCACAAAATTCGGCCTGAACACGGGGGACGCTCCCCCCTCGAAGGCGAGACCGTCGGCAGAACCGCCGGGTCAAACCCGGCTGAGCTACCCGGGTCGGAAGCGCCAAGGTCGGTATGAGCAGTCACATTCACTCCCATCCCCTTTTGGACCGCTTCCCACGGTTTGAAATGCACGAAAATCGGCCTGTACACGGGGGAGGCTCCGCCCTCGAAGGCGAGACCGACGGCAGAACCGCCGGGTCAAACCCGGCCGGGCTACCCGGGTTAGAAGCCTCAGAGTCGGGTTGAGCAGTCACATTCACCCCCATCCCCTTTTGAACCTCTTCCCACCGTTGGAAATGCACGAAAATCGGCCTGTACACGGGGGAGGCGCCCCTCTCGAAGGCGAGACCGACGGCAGAACCGCCGGGTCAAACCCGGCCGAGCTACCCGGGTTAGAAGCCTCAGAGTCGGGTTGAGCAGTCACATTCACCCCCATTCCCTTTTGGACCACTTCCCACGGTACGAAATGCATGAAAATCGGCCTGTACACGGGGGAGGCACCCGCCTCGAAGACGAGACCGTCGGCAGAACCGCCGGGTCAAACCCGGCTGAGCTACCCGGGTCGGAAGCGCCAAGGTCGGTATGAGCAGTCACATTCACTCCCATCCCCTTTTGGACCGCTTCCCACGGTTTGAAATGCACGAAAATCGGCCTGTACACGGGGGAGGCTCCGCCCTCGAAGGCGAGACCGACGGCAGAACCGCCGGGTCAAACCCGGCCGGGCTACCCGGGTTAGAAGCCTCAGAGTCGGGTTGAGCAGTCACATTCACCCCCATCCCCTTTTGAACCTCTTCCCACCGTTGGAAATGCACGAAAATCGGCCTGTACACGGGGGAGGCCCCCCTCTCGAAGACGAGACCGTCGGCAGACCCGCCGGATCAAACCCGGCCGAGCTACACGGCTTACAAGTCTCGATGTCGGTATGAGCAGTCACGTCCACCCCCATTCCCTTTTGGACCACTTCCCACGGTACGAAATGCATGAAAATCGGCCTGTACACGGGGGAGGCACCCGCCTCGAAGACGAGACCGTCGGCAGAACCGCCGGGTCAAACCCGGCTGAGCTACCCGGCTCGGAAGCGCCAAAGTCGGGTTGAGCAGTCACATTCACTCCCATCCCCTTTTGGGCCACTTCCCACGGTTCGAAATGCATGAAAATCGGCCTGTACACGGGGGACGCTCCCCCCTCGAAGGCGAGGCCGTCGGCAGAACCGCCGGGTCAAACCCGGCTGAGCTACCCGGGTTAGATGCCTCAAAGTCGGGTTGAGCAGTCACATTCACCCCCATCCCCTTTCGGCCCCCTTCCCACGGTTGGAAATGCATGAAAATCGGCCTGTACACGGTGGGCGCTCCCCCCTCGAAGGTGAGACCTTCGGCAGAACCGCCGGGTCAAATCCTGCCGAGCTACCCGCGTTAGAGGTCTCAATGTCGGCTTCAGCAGTCACATTCAATCCCATTCCCGTTTGGACCTCTTCCCGCCGATGGAAATGCACAAAATTCGGCCTGAACACGCGGGACGCTCCCCCCTCGAAGGCGAGACCGTCGCCAGAACCGCCGGGTCAAATCCGGCTGAGCTACCCGCGTTACAGGTCTCAAAGTCGGGTTGAGCAGTCACGTTCACCCCCATCCCCTTTCGGACCCCTTCCCACGGTTGGAAATGCATGAAAATCGGCCTGTACACGGTGGGCGCTCCCCCCTCGAAGGTGAGACCTTCGGCAGAACCGCCGGGTCAAATCCGGCCGAGCTACCCGCGTTAGAGGTCTCAATGTCGGCTTCAGCAGTCACATTCAATCCCATTCCCGTTTGGACCTCTTCCCGCCGATGGAAATGCACAAAATTCGGCCTGAACACGCGGGAGGCTCCCCCCTCGAAGGTGAGACCTTCGGCAGAACCGCCGGGTCAAATCCGGCCGAGCTACCCGCGTTAGAGGTCTCAATGTCGGCTTCAGCAGTCACATTCAATCCCATTCCCGTTTGGACCTCTTCCCGCCGATGGAAATGCACAAAATTCGGCCTGAACACGCGGGACGCTCCCCCCTCGAAGGCGAGACCGTCGCCAGAACCGCCGGGTCAAATCCGGCCGAGCTACCCGCGTTAGAGGTCTCAATGTCGGCTTCAGCAGTCACATTCAATCCCATTCCCTTTTGGAACACTTCCCGCCGTTAACAATGCACGATATTCGGCCTGAACACGCGGGACGCTCCCCCCTCGAAGGTGAGACCTTCGGCAGAACCGCCGGGTCAAATCCTGCCGAGCTACCCGCGTTAGAGGTCTCAATGTCGGCTTCAGCAGTCACATTCAATCCCATTCCCGTTTGGACCTCTTCCCGCCGATGGAAATGCACAAAATTCGGCCTGAACACGCGGGGCGCTCCCCCCTCGAAGGCGAGACCGTCGCCAGAACCGCCGGGTCAAATCCGGCTGAGCTACCCGCGTTACAGGTCTCAAAGTCGGCTTCAGCAGTCACATTCAATCCCATTCCCTTTTGGAACACTTCCCGCCGTTAACAATGCACGATATTCGGACTGAACACGGGGGCCGGTCCGCCCTCGAAGTCAACACCGTCCGCAGAACCGCCGGGGCAAATCCGGCTGAGCTACCCCGCCCCCGAACACTCAAAGTCCCTCTGAAGCCTTGCATTCGCCTCCTTGGAAAATTGACGTCAAACATTACCAAAATCGGGGGCACGAGCACTAAAGCTAAGTCTCACCCTTTCCCTATCCCTAACCAGGAACCGAACGCCCACCCTCAGCCTCACACCAACGCCGGTGCCACTCCAGACAGACACACCCTTCAAAACCACACCCATCCGGCCATGCAACTCAAAAAGGGTCCAAATTCAGAAACACCCCCTTCAAAAGGCACTCCATCCTCGGCCACACCACCGGGACATGCTCCCCTCGGCGATAATTAAGCCCCCACCACTATTTGAAGCCAACCGCAGCCGCAACTCGAACGGAGAAATCAGTAACCAATTCAAAAATGCGCTTGGTTACTGATTTCTACTGAGCCGAAAAAATTCTAAGTGTCGGTGGTTACTGATTTATACCAACCCGAAAATATTCTAAGTGTCGGTGGTTACTGATTTATACCAACCCGAAAAAATTCTAAGTGTCAGTGGTTACTGATTTATACCAACTCGAAAAAATTCTAAGTGTCAGTGGTTACTGATTTATACCAACCCGAAAATATTCTAAGTGTCAGTGGTTACTGATTTGTACCGACCCGAAAATATTCTAAGTGTCAGTGGTTACTGATTTATACCAACCCGAAAAAATTCTAAGTGTCAGTGGTTACTGATTTATACCAAGTCGAAAAAATTCTAAGTGTCAGTGGTTACTGATTTATACCAACCCGAAAATATTCTAAGTGTCAGTGGTTACTGATTTATACCAACTCGAAAAAATTCTAAGTGTCAGTGGTTACTGATTTATACCGACCCGAAAAAATTCTAAGTGTCAGTGGTTACTGATTTATACCAACTCGAAAATATTCTAAGTGTCGGTGGTTACTGATTTATACCAACCCGAAAAAATTCTAAGTGTCAGTGGTTACTGATTTATACCAACTCGAAAAAATTCTAAGTGTCGGTGGTTACTGATTTATACCAACTCGAAAATATTCTAAGTGTCGGTGGTTACTGATTTATACCAACCCGAAAATATTCTAAGTGTCAGTGGTTACTGATTTATACCAACTCGAAAAAATTCTAAGTGTCAGTGGTTACTGATTTATACCAACTCGAAAATATTCTAAGTGTCGGTGGTTACTGATTTATACCAACCCGAAAATATTCTAAGTGTCAGTGGTTACTGATTTATACCAACTCGAAAAAATTCTAAGTGTCAGTGGTTACTGATTTATACCAACTCGAAAATATTCTAAGTGTCGGTGGTTACTGATTTATACCAACCCGAAAATATTCTAAGTGTCAGTGGTTACTGATTTGTACCGACCCGAAAAAATTCTAAGTGTCAGTGGTTACTGATTTATACCAACCCGAAAATATTCTAAGTGTCGGTGGTTACTGATTTATACCAACCCGAAAATATTCTAAGTGTCAGTGGTTACTGATTTATACCAACTCGAAAAAATTCTAAGTGTCAGTGGTTACTGATTTATACCAACTCGAAAATATTCTAAGTGTCAGTGGTTACTGATTTGTACCAACCCGAAAATATTCTAAGTGTCGGTGGTTACTGATTTATACCAACCCGAAAATATTCTAAGTGTCAGTGGTTACTGATTTATACCAACTCGAAAATATTCTAAGTGTCGGTGGTTACTGATTTATACCAACCCGAAAATATTCTAAGTGTCAGTGGTTACTGATTTATACCAAGTCGAAAATATTCTAAGTGTCAGTGGTTACTGATTTATACCAACTCGAAAAAATTCTAAGTGTCAGTGGTTACTGATTTATACCAACTCGAAAATATTCTAAGTGTCGGTGGTTACTGATTTATACCAACCCGAAAATATTCTAAGTGTCAGTGGTTACTGATTTATACCAACTCGAAAAAATTCTAAGTGTCAGTGGTTACTGATTTATACCAACTCGAAAATATTCTAAGTGTCGGTGGTTACTGATTTATACCAACCCGAAAATATTCTAA
>NW_027311114.1:22500-35447 GCF_047496795.1 Chiloscyllium punctatum | reverse complement strand
TTTTTCACACTTTGCTGAAAATTTTTCTAAGTGTTTTTTTCCAAGTTTTCCTGGTTACTGATTTCTTCTTTTTAAACATTTTTCTAAGTTTTTCTGGTTACTGATTTCTTCTTTTTAAACATTTTTCGCAGTTTGTCTGGTTACTGATTTCTTCTTTTTAAACATTTTTCGCCGTTTTTCTGGTTACTGATTTCTTCTTTTTAAACATTTTTCGCCGTTTTTCTGGTTACTCATTTCTTCTTTTTAAACATTTTTCTAAGTTTTTCTGGTTACTGATTTCTTCTTTTTAAACATTTTTCTAAGTTTTTCTGGTTACTCATTTCTTCTTTTTAAACATTTTTCTAAGTTTTTCTGGTTACTCACTTCTTCTTTTTAAACATTTTTCTAAGTTTTTCTGGTTACTGATTTCTTCTTTTTAAACATTTTTCGCCGTTTTTCTGGTTACTGATTTCTTCTTTTTAAACATTTTTCTAAGTTTTTCTGGTTACTCATTTCTTCTTTTTAAACATTTTTCGCCGTTTTTCTGGTTACTGATTTCTTCTTTTTAAACATTTTTCTAAGTTTTTCTGGTTACTGATTTCTTCTTTTTAAACATTTTTCTAAGTTTTCCTGGTTACTCATTTCTTCTTTTTAAACATTTTTCTAAGTTTTCCTGGTTACTCATTTCTTCTTTTTAAACATTTTTCTAAGTTTTCCTGGTTACTGATTTCTTCTTTTTAAACATTTTTCGCAGTTTTTCTGGTTACTGATTTCTTCTTTTTAAACATTTTTCTAAGTTTTTCTGGTTACTGATTTCTTCTTTTTAAACATTTTTCTAAGTTTTTCTGGTTACTCACTTCTTCTTTTTAAACATTTTTCTAAGTTTTTCTGGTTACTCACTTCTTCTTTTGAAACATTTTTCTAAGTTTTTCTGGTTACTGATTTCTTCTTTTTAAACATTTTTCGCAGTTTGTCTGGTTACTGATTTCTTCTTTTTAAACATTTTTCGCCGTTTTTCTGGTTACTGATTTCTTCTTTTTAAACATTTTTCTAAGTTTTTCTGGTTACTCACTTCTTCTTTTTAAACATTTTTCTAAGTTTTTCTGGTTACTGATTTCTTCTTTTTAAACATTTTTCGCAGTTTTTCTGGTTACTGATTTCTTCTTTTTAAACATTTTTCTAAGTTTTTCTGGTTACTGATTTCTTCTTTTTAAACATTTTTCTAAGTTTTTCTGGTTACTCACTTCTTCTTTTTAAACATTTTTCTAAGTTTTCCTGGTTACTGATTTCTTCTTTTTAAACATTTTTCGCAGTTTTTCTGGTTACTGATTTCTTCTTTTTAAACATTTTTCTAAGTTTTTCTGGTTACTGATTTCTTCTTTTTAAACATTTTTCTAAGTTTTTCTGGTTACTCACTTCTTCTTTTTAAACATTTTTCTAAGTTTTCCTGGTTACTGATTTCTTCTTTTTAAACATTTTTCGCAGTTTGTCTGGTTACTGATTTCTTCTTTTTAAACATTTTTCGCAGTTTTTCTGGTTACTGATTTCTTCTTTTTAAACATTTTTCTAAGTTTTTCTGGTTACTGATTTCTTCTTTTTAAACATTTTTCTAAGTTTTTCTGGTTACTGATTTCTTCTTTTTAAACATTTTTCTAAGTTTTTCTGGTTACTCACTTCTTCTTTTTAAACATTTTTCTAAGTTTTTCTGGTTACTCACTTCTTCTTTTGAAACATTTTTCTAAGTTTTTCTGGTTACTGATTTCTTCTTTTTAAACATTTTTCGCAGTTTGTCTGGTTACTGATTTCTTCTTTTTAAACATTTTTCGCCGTTTTTCTGGTTACTGATTTCTTCTTTTTAAACATTTTTCTAAGTTTTTCTGGTTACTCACTTCTTCTTTTTAAACATTTTTCTAAGTTTTTCTGGTTACTGATTTCTTCTTTTTAAACATTTTTCGCAGTTTTTCTGGTTACTGATTTCTTCTTTTTAAACATTTTTCTAAGTTTTTCTGGTTACTGATTTCTTCTTTTTAAACATTTTTCTAAGTTTTTCTGGTTACTCACTTCTTCTTTTTAAACATTTTTCTAAGTTTTCCTGGTTACTGATTTCTTCTTTTTAAACATTTTTCGCAGTTTGTCTGGTTACTGATTTCTTCTTTTTAAACATTTTTCGCAGTTTTTCTGGTTACTGATTTCTTCTTTTTAAACATTTTTCTAAGTTTTTCTGGTTACTGATTTCTTCTTTTTAAACATTTTTCTAAGTTTTTCTGGTTACTCACTTCTTCTTTTTAAACATTTTTCTAAGTTTTTCTGGTTACTCACTTCTTCTTTTGAAACATTTTTCTAAGTTTTTCTGGTTACTGATTTCTTCTTTTTAAACATTTTTCGCAGTTTGTCTGGTTACTGATTTCTTCTTTTTAAACATTTTTCGCCGTTTTTCTGGTTACTGATTTCTTCTTTTTAAACATTTTTCTAAGTTTTTCTGGTTACTCACTTCTTCTTTTTAAACATTTTTCTAAGTTTTTCTGGTTACTGATTTCTTCTTTTTAAACATTTTTCGCAGTTTTTCTGGTTACTGATTTCTTCTTTTTAAACATTTTTCTAAGTTTTTCTGGTTACTGATTTCTTCTTTTTAAACATTTTTCTAAGTTTTTCTGGTTACTGACTTCTTCTTTTTAAACATTTTTCTAAGTTTTCCTGGTTACTGATTTCTTCTTTTTAAACATTTTTCGCAGTTTGTCTGGTTACTGATTTCTTCTTTTTAAACATTTTTCGCAGTTTTTCTGGTTACTGATTTCTTCTTTTTAAACATTTTTCTAAGTTTTTCTGGTTACTGATTTCTTCTTTTTAAACATTTTTCTAAGTTTTTCTGGTTACTCACTTCTTCTTTTTAAACATTTTTCTAAGTTTTTCTGGTTACTCACTTCTTCTTTTGAAACATTTTTCTAAGTTTTTCTGGTTACTGATTTCTTCTTTTTAAACATTTTTCTAAGTTTTTCTGGTTACTGATTTCTTCTTTTTAAACATTTTTCGCAGTTTGTCTGGTTACTGATTTCTTCTTTTTAAACATTTTTCGCCGTTTTTCTGGTTACTGATTTCTTCTTTTTAAACATTTTTCTAAGTTTTTCTGGTTACTCACTTCTTCTTTTTAAACATTTTTCTAAGTTTTTCTGGTTACTGATTTCTTCTTTTTAAACATTTTTCGCAGTTTTTCTGGTTACTGATTTCTTCTTTTTAAACATTTTTCTAAGTTTTTCTGGTTACTGATTTCTTCTTTTTAAACATTTTTCTAAGTTTTTCTGGTTACTCACTTCTTCTTTTTAAACATTTTTCTAAGTTTTCCTGGTTACTGATTTCTTCTTTTTAAACATTTTTCGCAGTTTGTCTGGTTACTGATTTCTTCTTTTTAAACATTTTTCGCAGTTTTTCTGGTTACTGATTTCTTCTTTTTAAACATTTTTCTAAGTTTTTCTGGTTACTCACTTCTTCTTTTATAACATTTTTCTAAGTTTTCCTGGTTACTGATTTCTTCTTTTTAAACATTTTTCTAAGTTTTCCTGGTTACTGATTTCTTCTTTTTAAACATTTTTCTAAGTTTTTCTGGTTACTCATTTCTTCTTTTTAAACATTTTTCGCAGTTTTTCTGGTTACTGATTTCTTCTTTTTAAACATTTTCCTAAGTTTTCCTGGTTACTGATTTCTTCTTTTTAAACATTTTTCTAAGTTTTCCTGGTTACTCATTTCTTCTTTTTGATCATTTTTCTAAGTTTTCCTGGTTACTGATTTCTTCGTTTTGAACATTTTTCTAAGTTTTCCTGGTTACTCACTTCTTCTTTTCAAACATTTTTCTTCGTTTTTCTGTTTACTCATTTAGCACTTTCAGGCACTTTCCGATCATTTCCTCGTTCCCGATTTCACCCTTTAAAACGCTTTCGGGCATTTCCCTAAGTTTTGCGGTTCACTCGTTTGGGACTCACTGACACCTTCTCTAGCTTCCCTGCTCACTTTTTTCGTACTGTTGAGAAAATTCGAACCCTTTCCTTAACTATGCCGGTTACTGACTTCACCGCTTCAGACCCTTGTCCCCGTAATGAAAGATACCATTTCCCACCGTGGGAAATGCACGAAAATCGGACTGAACACGGGGGAGGCTCCCCCCTCGAAGGCGAGACCGTCGGCAGAACCGCCGGGTCAAACCCGGCTGAGCTACCCGGCTTACAAGTCTCAAAGTCGGTATGAGCAGTCACGTCCACCCCCATTCCCTTTTGGACCACTTCCCACGGTTCCAAATGCATGAAAATCGGCCTGTACACGGGGGAGGCACCCGCCTCGAAGACGAGACCGTCGGCAGAACCGCCGGGTCAAACCCGGCTGAGCTACCCGGCTCGGAAGCGCCAAAGTCGGGTTGAGCAGTCACATTCACTCCCATCCCCTTTTGGGCAACTTCCCACGGTTGGAAATGCATGGAAATCGGACTGAACACGGGGGAGGCTCCCCCCTCGAAGGCGAGACCGTCGGCAGAACCGCCGGATCAAACCCGGCTGAGCTACCCGGCTTACAAGTCTCAAAGTCGGTATGAGCAGACACGTCCACCCCCATTCCCTTTTGGACCACTTCCCACGGTTCGAAATGCATGAAAATCGGCCTGTATACGGGGGAGGCACCCGCCTCGAAGACGAGACCGTCGGCAGAACCGCCGGGTCAAACCCGGCTGAGCTACCCGGCTCGGAAGCGCCAAAGTCGGGTTGAGCAGTCACATTCACTCCCATCCCCTTTTGGGCAACTTCCCACGGTTGGAAATGCATGGAAATCGGACTGAACACGGGGGAGGCTCCCCCCTCGAAGGCGAGACCGTCGGCAGAACCGCCGGATCAAACCCGGCTGAGCTACCCGGCTTACAAGTCTCAAAGTCGGTATGAGCAGACACGTCCACCCCCATTCCCTTTTGGACCACTTCCCACGGTTCGAAATGCATGAAAATCGGCCTGTATACGGGGGAGGCACCCGCCTCGAAGACGAGACCGTCGGCAGAACCGCCGGGTCAAACCCGGCCGGGCTACCCGGGTTAGAAGCCCTAGAGTCGGGTTGAGCAGTCACAATCACTCCCATCCCCTTTTGAACCTGTTCCCACCGTTGGAAATGCACGAAAATCGGCCTGTACACGGGGGAGGCTCCCCCCTCGAAGGCGAGACCGTCGGCAGAACCGCCGGGTCAAACCCGGCTGAGCTACCCGGCTTACAAGTCTCGAAGTCGGGTTGAGCAGTCACATTCACTCCCATCGACTTTTGGGCAACTTCCCACCGTTGCAAATGCATGAAAATCGGCCTGTACACGGGGGAGGCACCCGCCTCGAAGTCGAGACCGTCGGCAGAACCGCCGGGTCCAACCCGGCTGAGCTACCCGGCTTACAAGTCTCAAAGCCGGGTTGGGCAGTCACGTTCACCCCCATTCCCTTTTGGATCACTTCCCACGGTTCGAAATGCACGAAAACCGGCCTGTACACGGGGGAGGGTCCGCCCTCGAAGGCGAGACCGTCGGCAGAACCGCCGGGTCAAACCTGGCTGAGCTACCCGGCTTACAAGTCTCAAAGTCGGGTTGAGCAGTCACGTTCACTCCCATCGACTTTTAGACCACTTCCCACGGTTCGAAATGCACGAAAATCGGCCTGTACACGGGGGAGGCACCCGCCTCGAAGACGAGACCGTCGGCAGAACCGCCGGGTCAAACCCGGCCGAGCTACCCGGCTTAAAAGTCTCAAAGTCGGTATGAGCAGTCACATTCACCCCCATTCCCTTTTGGACCACTTCCCACGGTTGGAAATGCATGAAAATCGGCCTGGACACGGGGGAGGCTCCCCCCTCGATGACGAGACCGTCGGCAGAACCGCCGGAACAAACCCGGCTGAGCTACCCGGCTTACAAGTCTCAAAGTCGGTATGAGCAGACACGTCCACCCCCATTCCCTTTTGGACCACTTCCCACCGTTGGAAATGCACGAAAATCGGCCTGTACACGGGGGAGGCACCGGCCTCGAAGACGAGACCGTCGGCAGAACCGCCGGGTCAAACCCGGCTGAGCTACCCGGCTTACAAGTCTCAAAGTCGGGTTGAGCAGTCACATTCACTCCCATCGACTTTTGGGCAACTTCCCACGGTTCGAAATGCACAAGATTCGGCCTGAACACGGGGGACGCTCCCCCCTCGAAGGCGAGACCGTCGGCAGACCCGCCGGGTCAAACCCGGCTGAGCTACCCGGCTCGGAAGCGCCAAAGTCGGTATGAGCAGTCACGTTCACTCCCATCCCCTTTTGGACCGCTTCCCACGGTACGAAATGCATGAAAATCGGCCTGTACACGGGGGAGGCACCCGCCTCGAAGACGAGACCGTCGGCAGAACCGCCGGGTCAAACCCGGCTGAGCTACCCGGCTTACAAGTCTCAAAGTCGGGTTGAGCAGTCACATTCACTCCCATCGACTTTTGGGCAACTTCCCACGGTTCGAAATGCACAAAATTCGGCCTGAACACGGGGGACGCTCCCCCCTCGAAGGCGAGACCGTCGGCAGAACCGCCGGGTCAAACCCGGCTGAGCTACCCGGCTTAAAAGTCTCAAAGTCGGTATGAGCAGTCACATTCACCCCCATTCCCTTTTGGACCACTTCCCACGGTTGGAAATGCATGAAAATCGGCCTGGACACGGGGGAGGCTCCCCCCTCGATGACGAGACCGTCGGCAGAACCGCCGGAACAAACCCGGCTGAGCTACCCGGCTTACAAGTCTCAAAGTCGGTATGAGCAGACACGTCCACCCCCATTCCCTTTTGGACCACTTCCCACCGTTGGAAATGCACGAAAATCGGCCTGTACACGGGGGAGGCACCGGCCTCGAAGACGAGACCGTCGGCAGAACCGCCGGATCAAACCCGGCCGAGCTACCCGGGTTAGAAGCCTCAGAGTCGGGTTGAGCAGTCACGTCCACCCCCATTCCCTTTTGGACCACTTCCCACGGTTCGAAATGCACGAAAATCGGCCTGTACACGGGGGAGGGAGCCGCCTCGAAGACGAGACCGTCGGCAGAACCGCCGGTTCAAACCCGGCTGAGCTACCAGGCTCGGAAGCGCCAAAGTCGGGTTGAGCAGTCACATTCACTCCCATCCCCTTTTGGGCAACTTCCCACCGTTGCAAATGCATGAAAATCGGCCTGTACACGGGGGAGGGAGCCGCCTCGAAGACGAGACCGTCGGCAGAACCGCCGGATCAAACCCGGCTGAGCTACCAGGCTCGGAAGCGCCAAAGTCGGTATGAGCAGTCACATTCACTCCCATCCCCTTTTGGGCCACTTCCCACGGTTCG
Source organism: Chiloscyllium punctatum (assembly GCF_047496795.1). Lineage (NCBI taxonomy): Eukaryota > Metazoa > Chordata > Chondrichthyes > Orectolobiformes > Hemiscylliidae > Chiloscyllium > Chiloscyllium punctatum. Next base: position 28,124 of record NW_027311114.1, on the reverse strand, counting down.
AAATGCACGAAAATCGGACTGAACACGGGGGAGGCTCCCCCCTCCAAAACGAGACCATCGGCAGAATCGACGGGTCAAACCCGGCCGAGCTACCCGGGTTAGAAGCCTCAAAGTCGGGTTGAGCAGTCACGTCCACCCCCATCCCCTTTTGGACCACTTCCCACGGTTCGAAATGCACGAAAATCGGCCTGTACACGGGGGAGGCACCCGCCTCGAAGACGAGACCGTCGGCAGACCCGCCGGATCAAACCCGGCCGAGCTACACGGCTTACAAGTCTCAATGTCGGTATGAGCAGTCACGTCCACCCCTATTCCCTTTTGGACCACTTCCCACGGTACGAAATGCATGAAAATCGGCCTGTACACGGGGGAGGCACCCGCCTCGAAGACGAGACCGTCGGCAGAACCGCCGGGTCAAACCCGGCTGAGCTACCCGGCTCGGAAGCGCCAAAGTCGGGTTGAGCAGTCACATTCACTCCCATCGACTTTTGGGCAACTTCCCACGGTTCGAAATGCACAAAATTCGGCCTGAACACGGGGGACGCTCCCCCCTCGAAGGCGAGACCGTCGGCAGAACCGCCGGGTCAAACCCGGCTGAGCTACCCGGGTCGGAAGCGCCAAGGTCGGTATGAGCAGTCACATTCACTCCCATCCCCTTTTGGACCGCTTCCCACGGTTTGAAATGCACGAAAATCGGCCTGTACACGGGGGAGGCTCCGCCCTCGAAGGCGAGACCGACGGCAGAACCGCCGGGTCAAACCCGGCCGGGCTACCCGGGTTAGAAGCCTCAGAGTCGGGTTGAGCAGTCACATTCACCCCCATCCCCTTTTGAACCTCTTCCCACCGTTGGAAATGCACGAAAATCGGCCTGTACACGGGGGAGGCGCCCCTCTCGAAGGCGAGACCGACGGCAGAACCGCCGGGTCAAACCCGGCCGAGCTACCCGGGTTAGAAGCCTCAGAGTCGGGTTGAGCAGTCACATTCACCCCCATTCCCTTTTGGACCACTTCCCACGGTACGAAATGCATGAAAATCGGCCTGTACACGGGGGAGGCACCCGCCTCGAAGACGAGACCGTCGGCAGAACCGCCGGGTCAAACCCGGCTGAGCTACCCGGGTCGGAAGCGCCAAGGTCGGTATGAGCAGTCACATTCACTCCCATCCCCTTTTGGACCGCTTCCCACGGTTTGAAATGCACGAAAATCGGCCTGTACACGGGGGAGGCTCCGCCCTCGAAGGCGAGACCGACGGCAGAACCGCCGGGTCAAACCCGGCCGGGCTACCCGGGTTAGAAGCCTCAGAGTCGGGTTGAGCAGTCACATTCACCCCCATCCCCTTTTGAACCTCTTCCCACCGTTGGAAATGCACGAAAATCGGCCTGTACACGGGGGAGGCCCCCCTCTCGAAGACGAGACCGTCGGCAGACCCGCCGGATCAAACCCGGCCGAGCTACACGGCTTACAAGTCTCGATGTCGGTATGAGCAGTCACGTCCACCCCCATTCCCTTTTGGACCACTTCCCACGGTACGAAATGCATGAAAATCGGCCTGTACACGGGGGAGGCACCCGCCTCGAAGACGAGACCGTCGGCAGAACCGCCGGGTCAAACCCGGCTGAGCTACCCGGCTCGGAAGCGCCAAAGTCGGGTTGAGCAGTCACATTCACTCCCATCCCCTTTTGGGCCACTTCCCACGGTTCGAAATGCATGAAAATCGGCCTGTACACGGGGGACGCTCCCCCCTCGAAGGCGAGGCCGTCGGCAGAACCGCCGGGTCAAACCCGGCTGAGCTACCCGGGTTAGATGCCTCAAAGTCGGGTTGAGCAGTCACATTCACCCCCATCCCCTTTCGGCCCCCTTCCCACGGTTGGAAATGCATGAAAATCGGCCTGTACACGGTGGGCGCTCCCCCCTCGAAGGTGAGACCTTCGGCAGAACCGCCGGGTCAAATCCTGCCGAGCTACCCGCGTTAGAGGTCTCAATGTCGGCTTCAGCAGTCACATTCAATCCCATTCCCGTTTGGACCTCTTCCCGCCGATGGAAATGCACAAAATTCGGCCTGAACACGCGGGACGCTCCCCCCTCGAAGGCGAGACCGTCGCCAGAACCGCCGGGTCAAATCCGGCTGAGCTACCCGCGTTACAGGTCTCAAAGTCGGGTTGAGCAGTCACGTTCACCCCCATCCCCTTTCGGACCCCTTCCCACGGTTGGAAATGCATGAAAATCGGCCTGTACACGGTGGGCGCTCCCCCCTCGAAGGTGAGACCTTCGGCAGAACCGCCGGGTCAAATCCGGCCGAGCTACCCGCGTTAGAGGTCTCAATGTCGGCTTCAGCAGTCACATTCAATCCCATTCCCGTTTGGACCTCTTCCCGCCGATGGAAATGCACAAAATTCGGCCTGAACACGCGGGAGGCTCCCCCCTCGAAGGTGAGACCTTCGGCAGAACCGCCGGGTCAAATCCGGCCGAGCTACCCGCGTTAGAGGTCTCAATGTCGGCTTCAGCAGTCACATTCAATCCCATTCCCGTTTGGACCTCTTCCCGCCGATGGAAATGCACAAAATTCGGCCTGAACACGCGGGACGCTCCCCCCTCGAAGGCGAGACCGTCGCCAGAACCGCCGGGTCAAATCCGGCCGAGCTACCCGCGTTAGAGGTCTCAATGTCGGCTTCAGCAGTCACATTCAATCCCATTCCCTTTTGGAACACTTCCCGCCGTTAACAATGCACGATATTCGGCCTGAACACGCGGGACGCTCCCCCCTCGAAGGTGAGACCTTCGGCAGAACCGCCGGGTCAAATCCTGCCGAGCTACCCGCGTTAGAGGTCTCAATGTCGGCTTCAGCAGTCACATTCAATCCCATTCCCGTTTGGACCTCTTCCCGCCGATGGAAATGCACAAAATTCGGCCTGAACACGCGGGGCGCTCCCCCCTCGAAGGCGAGACCGTCGCCAGAACCGCCGGGTCAAATCCGGCTGAGCTACCCGCGTTACAGGTCTCAAAGTCGGCTTCAGCAGTCACATTCAATCCCATTCCCTTTTGGAACACTTCCCGCCGTTAACAATGCACGATATTCGGACTGAACACGGGGGCCGGTCCGCCCTCGAAGTCAACACCGTCCGCAGAACCGCCGGGGCAAATCCGGCTGAGCTACCCCGCCCCCGAACACTCAAAGTCCCTCTGAAGCCTTGCATTCGCCTCCTTGGAAAATTGACGTCAAACATTACCAAAATCGGGGGCACGAGCACTAAAGCTAAGTCTCACCCTTTCCCTATCCCTAACCAGGAACCGAACGCCCACCCTCAGCCTCACACCAACGCCGGTGCCACTCCAGACAGACACACCCTTCAAAACCACACCCATCCGGCCATGCAACTCAAAAAGGGTCCAAATTCAGAAACACCCCCTTCAAAAGGCACTCCATCCTCGGCCACACCACCGGGACATGCTCCCCTCGGCGATAATTAAGCCCCCACCACTATTTGAAGCCAACCGCAGCCGCAACTCGAACGGAGAAATCAGTAACCAATTCAAAAATGCGCTTGGTTACTGATTTCTACTGAGCCGAAAAAATTCTAAGTGTCGGTGGTTACTGATTTATACCAACCCGAAAATATTCTAAGTGTCGGTGGTTACTGATTTATACCAACCCGAAAAAATTCTAAGTGTCAGTGGTTACTGATTTATACCAACTCGAAAAAATTCTAAGTGTCAGTGGTTACTGATTTATACCAACCCGAAAATATTCTAAGTGTCAGTGGTTACTGATTTGTACCGACCCGAAAATATTCTAAGTGTCAGTGGTTACTGATTTATACCAACCCGAAAAAATTCTAAGTGTCAGTGGTTACTGATTTATACCAAGTCGAAAAAATTCTAAGTGTCAGTGGTTACTGATTTATACCAACCCGAAAATATTCTAAGTGTCAGTGGTTACTGATTTATACCAACTCGAAAAAATTCTAAGTGTCAGTGGTTACTGATTTATACCGACCCGAAAAAATTCTAAGTGTCAGTGGTTACTGATTTATACCAACTCGAAAATATTCTAAGTGTCGGTGGTTACTGATTTATACCAACCCGAAAAAATTCTAAGTGTCAGTGGTTACTGATTTATACCAACTCGAAAAAATTCTAAGTGTCGGTGGTTACTGATTTATACCAACTCGAAAATATTCTAAGTGTCGGTGGTTACTGATTTATACCAACCCGAAAATATTCTAAGTGTCAGTGGTTACTGATTTATACCAACTCGAAAAAATTCTAAGTGTCAGTGGTTACTGATTTATACCAACTCGAAAATATTCTAAGTGTCGGTGGTTACTGATTTATACCAACCCGAAAATATTCTAAGTGTCAGTGGTTACTGATTTATACCAACTCGAAAAAATTCTAAGTGTCAGTGGTTACTGATTTATACCAACTCGAAAATATTCTAAGTGTCGGTGGTTACTGATTTATACCAACCCGAAAATATTCTAAGTGTCAGTGGTTACTGATTTGTACCGACCCGAAAAAATTCTAAGTGTCAGTGGTTACTGATTTATACCAACCCGAAAATATTCTAAGTGTCGGTGGTTACTGATTTATACCAACCCGAAAATATTCTAAGTGTCAGTGGTTACTGATTTATACCAACTCGAAAAAATTCTAAGTGTCAGTGGTTACTGATTTATACCAACTCGAAAATATTCTAAGTGTCAGTGGTTACTGATTTGTACCAACCCGAAAATATTCTAAGTGTCGGTGGTTACTGATTTATACCAACCCGAAAATATTCTAAGTGTCAGTGGTTACTGATTTATACCAACTCGAAAATATTCTAAGTGTCGGTGGTTACTGATTTATACCAACCCGAAAATATTCTAAGTGTCAGTGGTTACTGATTTATACCAAGTCGAAAATATTCTAAGTGTCAGTGGTTACTGATTTATACCAACTCGAAAAAATTCTAAGTGTCAGTGGTTACTGATTTATACCAACTCGAAAATATTCTAAGTGTCGGTGGTTACTGATTTATACCAACCCGAAAATATTCTAAGTGTCAGTGGTTACTGATTTATACCAACTCGAAAAAATTCTAAGTGTCAGTGGTTACTGATTTATACCAACTCGAAAATATTCTAAGTGTCGGTGGTTACTGATTTATACCAACCCGAAAATATTCTAAGTGTCAGTGGTTACTGATTTGTACCGACCCGAAAAAATTCTAAGTGTCAGTGGTTACTGATTTATACCAACCCGAAAATATTCTAAGTGTCGGTGGTTACTGATTTATACCAACCCGAAAATATTCTAAGTGTCAGTGGTTACTGATTTATACCAACTCGAAAAAATTCTAAGTGTCAGTGGTTACTGATTTATACCAACTCGAAAATATTCTAAGTGTCAGTGGTTACTGATTTGTACCAACCCGAAAATATTCTAAGTGTCGGTGGTTACTGATTTATACCAACCCGAAAATATTCTAAGTGTCAGTGGTTACTGATTTATACCAACTCGAAAAAATTCTAAGTGTCAGTGGTTACTGATTTATACCAACTCGAAAATATTCTAAGTGTCAGTGGTTACTGATTTGTACCGACCCGAAAAAAATTCTAAGTGTCGCTGGTAACTCAGTAACTG
>NW_027311114.1:10000-12500 GCF_047496795.1 Chiloscyllium punctatum | reverse complement strand
CCCGAGTCGGACGAGTTGAGGAAGGCACGCCGACGGTGACAGGGTACGGAAGACACAGCGGTGGCCTTCTGGCGACTTGGCCCCCGACAGCCCGACGTTCCGCCGTCCTCCCGATGGCCAGGAGGACCGTGCGGGGGTCGGCCGACGGCGTGGTAGGTGTGCCTGCACGGTGACGGAGCACACACCACGCCCGCCAACCCCTCCGTACCTCCCGAGACCGGTGGCAGGACGGAGCGGAAAACGTGCGGACTGAACGGGAGAGCCAAGAGCCAGCGATCCACGCGCGTGCGACCGTCCAAGTCACAGCGTTCGACGAAAACCTCCTCCCTCGGCCAGGCACTCGGCGCCAGCAGGGGAGACAGGATCAGACGCCCCGCCGGCCACTTAAGGCCGAGGACGAACCACGAGACGGGCGGCTGCAGCAGCGGGCGGCCTGCAGCTCCCAGCACTCTCAATCGATCAACCATCGAGTCGGGTCAGCGTGTCAAACCGGCGAGCTCCACGGTCAGGCCGGCGGCGCACCAGCACCGGACCTCCGCGGCTCCCTTCACTCTTTCCACTGCCAGCCAACCGAGAGACGGACCCAATGCGGACGTGCAGAGCTTAGGCAGACCCCCCACTGGAGGCTCAACACTTCGTGGCAGCTCCGTGTCCCAGAGACCAGGAGGGTTGGCACACACACACAGTGTGAACCACCGACAGCCATTCTGGGACCGGTGACAGCCGTGCTGGCCCCACTGCCACGACACAGACGGACGCCAGGCCGCGCTCCCCGGCGGGGGGATGGCGTCGAGCCTGACGAACGGAATGTGCAGGGTGGGGGGGAAAGGCCAAGCGCTCCGACGCCGGAGGGCTCCGGAGTCTGAACTTAGGGGGACAAAGAGGACGGGTCCTCTGCGACACCCCAGCCGCGCTCTCGCCAGCCAAGGCGAGTGCGATTGATTGCCAAACGACCCTCAGACAGGCGTGGCCCCGGGAAGAACCCGGGGCCGCAAAGTGCGTTCAAAGTGTCGATGATCAATGTGTCCTGCAATTCACATTAATTCTCGCAGCTAGCTGCGTTCGTCATCGACGCACGAGCCGAGTGATCCACCGTCAAGAGTTGTCTGAGTTTGTTTTAGGTCTCTCCCTCGCCAGAGGAAAGCGACCCGGACCGCACATACGCTCCCCACCTTGAGCTACAGCCACCTGCACGCCGGCGTGCGGGCGGAGCAGGGTGGCGTGAAGCGATGGGGAGCACCATCCTGGTGCGGCCCGCAGAAACATACGTCTATTGGGGGGAGGAGGACAGGGCGCCCAAGAGGCGATGCGTGCCCCAACGCACCGCAGCGACGGAGGCAGGATCACCGCCACCATGTCGCCCGCCTAGTATCACGAGGCGTGCAGCAGCTTTGCCCTAGGAAAAGCAGAGGCGGGAACGGGCACCGGCCATCGGTTCGGCAGCGTCACTGACGCGTGCACGTGGCGGCGTGTCGGCGAGCGGACTTCCTGCGAGGAGGCGGGGGCGGCACTCGCCCGAGCAGACGCCCGCCCGGCCCAGCCACCGCCGAGGTGGACTGGGAGTCGCGGCAACGGCTCGTCATACTCGTTCCCACACTCACAGCGCAGCTTGCCCGCAAGCCACCGACCACCGATCGACGCCAGGCGCCCCGACCGAGAGCGGGATCGCTCGTTCGCCCTGCTGGCAGTTCGCTGGGGATCACTACTGCACGGAGCTCGGAGACCGACGGGCGGCAACTCGAGAGTCTTTAAACCACCACCCCCATCCCGCAAGTGCAAAGAGGCTGTATACGCACAGACGGGTGAGGGGAATAGGTACCCCGTCGGGTTTGAAGGGAGCGTGACTAGATAGCAACGATGTAAACCCAGCCGATTTGGGAGCGAAAGACCGGCGCCTGCATCACCGGCTTCGTTTCCCGTGGCTGGAGAGTACACCGAAACCCTCCGTCTGTCGCGAGCTCCCGACGACGCGGTGCCGCCAAGCAGCAGGGCCGGACCTGGTGTGGCTCCCCTCGTCGATCACAGACCGGTCGGCACTACTGACGAGACGGTGGAACGGGCTTCGCCCCTTGTGACGAAGGGTGATGCGAACCCGCCCGCCCGCGTGCGTTCGGGGTGGACTCGGCAAACGGAGATTTGAAATCGGAAAGTGTCCTCCTGCCCCGCGCAGGTAGGCGCCCAACAGTTGTGGGGGGTTTGGCGGTGACCACGGCTGCAGGGCCTGCTACCCCGACGAGCTCTCCTGCTGGCCCCGAAACCACCCTCGCGAGACAAGTTGAAACGGAAACGGGCGTACCCCCAAGCCGACGATCCTTTCTTATTTGTTACTTTTTTTTTCACTTGCTCGAGTTGTGGCGATTTGGCGGTGACCACGGCTGCAGGGCCTGCTACCCCGACGAGCTCTCCTGCTGGCCCCGAAACCACCCTCGCGAGACAAGTTGAAACGGAAACGGGCGTACCCCCAAGCCGACAGAGATCCTTTCTTATTTGTTACTTTTTT
>NW_027311114.1:0-5000 GCF_047496795.1 Chiloscyllium punctatum | reverse complement strand
CTGCAGGTCCCGAGCCGCCTTTATTTGCTGTTACGAGCATCGTGTGCCCCATACCTGCGTGACAAGCACCGCAGGGCGGCAGAGCCATCGCACTTAGCCGGGTGGCAGAGGAGGACCAGACTATTCACAGATAGCGGCCCAACGACTCCCAGAGCCGGTCGTGCGGCGCGCGAGGTCTGCTCTCTTCACAAGAGGCTTTATTAGGGAGTGCTAAGGCAAGGTTCTGTGCCCTCCACCCTCATCGCAACACCCATGGGAGCCTCCGGTCGTCAATAGACCGCCGCACCGGCCTCTGACTGACTCTCAGAATGGACGGAAAGAGCCGGGTAAGCCTTTCAAAAGATTCGACCACGTGCCGAAAACTTTAGACTTCCGTGAGCTCTCCGGCTTGCACCGAGACCCGAAGTCGACGTGCTAAGCACCACGGGACCCCTTTCGCCTGCAGGTCCCGAGCCGCCTTTATTTGCTGTTACGAGCATCGTGTGCCCCATACCTGCGTGACAAGCACCGCAGGGCGGCAGAGCCATCGCACTTGGCCGGGTGGCAGAGGAGGACCCGACTATTCACAGATAGCGGCCCAACGACTCCCAGAGCCGGTCGTGCGGTGCGCGAGGTCTGCTCTCTTCACAAGAGGCTTTATTAGGGAGTGCTAAGGCAAGGTTCTGTGCCCTCCACCCTCATCGCAACACCCATGGGAGCCTCCGGTCGTCAATAGACCGCCGCACCGGCCTCTGACTGACTCTCAGAATGGACGGAAAGAGCCGGGTAAGCCTTTCAAAAGATTCGACCACGTGCCGAAAACTTTAGACTTCCGTGAGCTCTCCGGCTTGCACCGAGACCCGAAGTCGACGTGCGAAGCACCACGGGACCCCTTTCGCCTGCAGGTCCCGAGCCGCCTTTATTTGCTGTTACGAGCATCGTGTGCCCCATACCTGCGTGACGAGCACCGCAGGGCGGCAGAGCCATCGCACTTGGCCGGGTGGCAGAGGAGGACCAGACTATTCACAGATAGCGGCCCAACGACTCCCAGAGCCGGTCGTGCGGCGCGCGAGGTCTGCTCTCTTCACAAGAGGCTTTATTAGGGAGTGCTAAGGCAAGGTTCTGTGCCCTCCACCCTCATCGCAACACCCATGGGAGCCTCCGGTCGTCAATAGACCGCCGCACCGGCCTCTGACTGACTCTCAGAATGGACGGAAAGAGCCGGGTAAGCCTTTCAAAAGATTCGACCACGTGCCGAAAACTTTAGACTTCCGTGAGCTCTCCGGCTTGCACCGAGACCCGAAGTCGACGTGCTAAGCACCACGGGACCCCTTTCGCCTGCAGGTCCCGAGCCGCCTTTATTTGCTGTTACGAGCATCGTGTGCCCCATACCTGCGTGACGAGCACCGCAGGGCGGCAGAGCCATCGCACTTGGCCGGGTGGCAGAGGAGGACCAGACTATTCACAGATAGCGGCCCAACGACTCCCAGAGCCGGTCGTGCGGCGCGCGAGGTCTGCTCTCTTCACAAGAGGCTTTATTAGGGAGTGCTAAGGCAAGGTTCTGTGCCCTCCACCCTCATCGCAACACCCATGGGAGCCTCCGGTCGTCAATAGACCGCCGCACCGGCCTCTGACTGACTCTCAGAATGGACGGAAAGAGCCGGGTAAGCCTTTCAAAAGATTCGACCACGTGCCGAAAACTTTAGACTTCCGTGAGCTCTCCGGCTTGCACCGAGACCCGAAGTCGACGTGCTAAGCACCACGGGACCCCTTTCGCCTGCAGGTCCCGAGCCGCCTTTATTTGCTGTTACGAGCATCGTGTGCCCCATACCTGCGTGACGAGCACCGCAGGGCGGCAGAGCCATCGCACTTGGCCGGGTGGCAGAGGAGGACCAGACTATTCACAGATAGCGGCCCAACGACTCCCAGAGCCGGTCGTGCGGCGCGCGAGGTCTGCTCTCATCACAAGAGGCTTTAGGGAGTGCTCAGGCAAGGGTCAGCCCGCAGCCTTCCTGGCAACACCCAGGGGAACCAGGCCACTCGCGTCTCTCGCCTTCATTTTCGACACGAGCGCCTGCGGAGGGCCACCACCCCCTCCGATTGTCAAGAGACCTCCGCACCGGCCTCTGACTTACTCTCAGAATGGACGGAAAGAGCCGGGTAAGCCTTTGAAAAGATTCGACCACGTGCCGAAAACTTTAGACTTCCGTGAGCTCTCCGGCTTGCACCGAGACCCGAAGTCGACGTGCTTAGCACCACGGGACCCCTTTCGCCTGCAGGTCCCGAGCCGCCTTTTATTTTTGTTACGAGTATCGTGTTCCCCAAACCTGGGTGACGAGCACCGCAGGGCGGCAGAGCCATCGCGCTTGTCCGGGTGGCAGAGGAGGACCAGACTATTCACAAATAGCGGCCCAACGACTCCCAGAGCCGGTCGTGCGGCAGGCGAGGTCTGCTCTCATCACAAGAGGCTTTAGGGAGTGCTCAGGCAACGGTCAGCCCGCAGCCTTCTTGGCAACACCCAAGGGAACCAGGCCACTCGCGTCTCTCGCCTTCATTTTGGACACGAGCGCCTGTGGAGGGACGGCCGGAGTCAACGTGGGGTTTGCCCGCCCTCCAATAGTGTCAAAAGACCGCCGCACAAGTCTCTGACTGACTCTTAGAACAGACAGAAAGAGTTTGTCAAATCTGTCAAAAAATTGACAAAGTGTCAAAAATTCGACTTCCAAGAGCTCTCCGGCATGCACTCATACCTGTCATTAAAGTGCTATGCCCGTGGAACCGTTTTTCGGATGCCTTTCAGAACGGTCCCGCGCCGCCATTTTGTTCTAAAAATCGTGTTCCCATATATCTCCGGGTACCCCGCCAACCTCACTGCGGAAAAACTACAAGTGGCACTGAATGGGTCTGAATTCCAAATTTGACTGCATCGGTCTGGAACTCGGTCCGGTCAAAACCGTTTGGATTTTTCTCGGTCCGGACTTCCGCGACAGACAAAGTTAAAGTTTTCGGGCTGCAGGCACAAAACGACAGCTGGCCATTTGCCGGGCTCAATTCACCCAATTCCTCCGGCACTTCGGAGCACATGTTCGGTGTAAGTTTGCGAATCTTTCCCGATGCTGCAGCATTTTCCTCCGCTGACACTTAGAATATTTTTCACACTTTGCTGAAAATTTTTCTAAGTGTTTTTTTCCAAGTTTTCCTGGTTACTGATTTCTTCTTTTTAAACATTTTTCTAAGTTTTTCTGGTTACTGATTTCTTCTTTTTAAACATTTTTCGCAGTTTGTCTGGTTACTGATTTCTTCTTTTTAAACATTTTTCGCCGTTTTTCTGGTTACTGATTTCTTCTTTTTAAACATTTTTCGCCGTTTTTCTGGTTACTGATTTCTTCTTTTTAAACATTTTTCTAAGTTTTTCTGGTTACTCATTTCTTCTTTTTAAACATTTTTCTAAGTTTTTCTGGTTACTGATTTCTTCTTTTTAAACATTTTTCTAAGTTTTTCTGGTTACTGATTTCTTCTTTTTAAACATTTTTCTAAGTTTTTCTGGTTACTCACTTCTTCTTTTTAAACATTTTTCTAAGTTTTTCTGGTTACTGATTTCTTCTTTTTAAACATTTTTCGCCGTTTTTCTGGTTACTGATTTCTTCTTTTTAAACATTTTTCTAAGTTTTTCTGGTTACTCATTTCTTCTTTTTAAACATTTTTCTAAGTTTTTCTGGTTACTGATTTCTTCTTTTTAAACATTTTTCTAAGTTTTTCTGGTTACTCATTTCTTCTTTTTAAACATTTTTCTAAGTTTTCCTGGTTACTCACTTCTTCTTTTTAAACATTTTTCTAAGTTTTTCTGGTTACTGATTTCTTCTTTTTAAACATTTTTCTAAGTTTTTCTGGTTACTCATTTCTTCTTTTTAAACATTTTTCTAAGTTTTTCTGGTTACTGACTTCTTCTTTTTAAACATTTTTCGCAGTTTGTCTGGTTACTGATTTCTTCTTTTTAAACATTTTTCGCCGTTTTTCTGGTTACTGATTTCTTCTTTTTAAACATTTTTCTAAGTTTTTCTGGTTACTCACTTCTTCTTTTTAAACATTTTTCTAAGTTTTCCTGGTTACTGATTTCTTCTTTTTAAACATTTTTCTAAGTTTTTCTGGTTACTGATTTCTTCTTTTTAAACATTTTTCTAAGTTTTTCTGGTTACTGATTTCTTCTTTTTAACATTTTTCGCAGTTTGTCTGGTTACTGATTTCTTCTTTTTAAAACATTTTTCTAAGTTTGTCTGGTTACTGATTTCTTCTTTCTTAAACATTTTTCTAAGTTTTTCTGGTTACTCACTTCTTCTTTTAAACATTTTTCTAAGTTGTCCTGGTTACTCATTTCTTCTTTTTAAACATTTTTCGCCAGTTTTTCTGTTACTGATTTCTTCTTTTAAACATTTTTCTAGTTGTTCCTGGTTACTGATTTCTTCTTTTTAAACATTTTTCTAAGTTTTTCTGGTTACTGATTTCTTCTTTTTAACACATTTTTCTAGTTTTTCTGGTTACTGATTCTTCTTTTTAAACATTTTTCTAAGTTTTTCTGGTTACCTCACTTCTTCTTTTTAAACATTTTTCTAAGTTTTTCTGGTTACTTCACTTCTTCTTTTTAAACATTTTTCTAAGTTTTTCTGGTTACTGATTTCTTCTTTTTAAACAGTTTTCTAAGTTTTTCTGGTTACTGATTTCTTCTTTTTAAACATTTTTCGCAGTTTGTCTGGTTACTGATTTCTTCTTTTTAAACATTTTTCGCCGTTTTTCTGTTACTGATTTCTTCTTTTTAAACATTTTTCTAAGTTTTTCTGGTTACTCACTTCTTCTTTTAAAACATTTTTCTAAGTTTTTCTGGTTACTGATTTCTTCTTTTAAACATTTTTCGCAGTTTTTCTGGTTACTGATTTCTTCTTTTTAAACATTTTTCTAAGTTTATCTGGTTACTGATTTCTTCTTTTTAAACATTTTTCTAAGTTTTTCTGGTTACTCACTTCTCT